>NC_049979.1:29399317-29417447 GCF_000003815.2 Branchiostoma floridae
GCTGAGGATTTCATCAATGCTTTAAATAAAAACATTTCATTACTCTGTGGAAAACTACAATTCACAAAAGCGAAAACTTGCCAGACAAGTTTGGGGTATGTATGAGTAGTTCGACACATTTGATTATTCACAGACGTGTGCAATGACATAGATAGTTTGTGATCAAAATCCCCCTTAACAAAAGCAGTTTGTGTGATTCAAATTCATTCATTACAGAAATACGTTGATAAAGGTGAGACATCCAGGTAATAAGATATGCCAAAAAACTCAAGTAACTGGATATGATTTGGGACATGATTACTGTAACACTGAAGTTTCACATCCTGCTTACAAGAAGAAGCTTGGCTGGAAGATGACAGTAGACATGAGGTCGTGGATGTAGTGCTCGTCTCCTGGTAACAGTCTCCTGAGGAGTGTCAGTGCGGACTGGTGATACAGGACTGTGTGGGGATGACATGAGGGGACTGAGGGAACCTGGAGAAGAAGAAATGTGACTTTATTTGAATTGCAAAAGGACACTTCAAAGTGGACACTACAATGTAGGCACCTAACAGGCTGACATGTAACATGACATTGTGTTACATAGTCAACATAGACAAGAATCTGCACTATCAGGCATGTCCAGCCACCATCTAAGTAGCATGTACTAAGTTCTCATCAGTTGTTGTTGTTGTTGTTGTTATCCGTTGTTTGATTATACTGCTGCTGGAGTCCTTGACGCAGGGGTAGGCAGCAGTCGTGCAGCATCAGGTACATAGATTATGACCTAGGCCTCATTAAGTAAGCATAATTTTGCCAGTTCTCCTAAATTTACCATAAACGTTGCCAAGTTCCCTCCATGCATACCCTCTAAGACTTTTCCCATTGAGTATGTGTCTGTCGTAACTTTGAATGTGCTCTTTTCATCTTTTCCCTTCTTTTCTTCATAGTTGCACTTTGCTCTAAATCTGCACTAAAGATCTTGTCTTAAGCCCTAAAATTGTGGACCAAGTAAAGATGTAACAGGAACATGCAGCCGTTTCTGTATTTTTTAAATAAGAATAGAGGAAGTACCAGTTGTGTGAATAGCTTGACCATGTGGTACAGCAGGTGGTGTTCAAACCTCAGCCAGTAGGAGGCGCTGTCTGACTGTGACTGCCAGCTGGACAAGAAGGCCACAACGTGCTGCTGTGTCACCAGGGAGGAGAGCTGTAAAACAAAAGTAAAACATTAAATTTTTGCTTAGACCATATGTTGATGCGAGACTATATATGACATCCTTTGGATACGAGCATACAAAGAAAAAATCTGTTTGTCTAAAAGAAAAATTGCTTTCAGTATGACAATTGGTCAGGAAGGCTGAATAAAGACTTAAATCACAAAGTATACTGAAAAATAGATTGTTCATCTTTGCATCTTCTTCTTTGACTTTGGAATTTACTTTAGCATTCACCAACATATGTAATCCATTTTGAGTGAGTTTCCAAAATTTTTGTTCATTTTGCAGCTGCTTAATGTAAATTTATATTTAAGGAATGGTTAAAAACTTTGCTGGAAAACAGGTCAGCTGAAAATTGATGCGAGTCCATATGTCATCCAAAATTGAATCTACTTGGCCTTATTAAACCAAGATCTGCAGAAAAAGTCAAATACAGATTGACTACACACAAGAGTACATTCACACAAAGTAGAGTACTGCAGACAGAGAAGCCCACCTTGTCGGCCAGCCCCTTGTGTAAGCTGACAGCCTGTACAGCTAGTCTGTACACTGCTGTCACCATGCTGTACGGGGAGTGTTCGTGTACACACAGCCACGGCTGCTGTCCGCTGACAGCCTTCCTGCACCCCAGGTCGGGCAGCGCCGGGCTGTCCTGTCTGGGACCAGCTGTGCCACAGTGCTGGCAGGTCGGGGAAAATGTCCTGTAAAGAGAGAAACAGACAGTGATGAGAATATTGATGCTTCAAGTACAGAGCTCTGAAAGAAAATGGCTGTATATGTCTATGAGGTAATAAGATACACAGCCAATGACCAGCCCTGAATCAATATCCTCAGGAGGATTCTGCAGCCAATCAGCAAGCCTGGTGTTGTATCAAAGATTTAGCTACCCACTTAAGGTGTGGACCTCAGCAATACTGGATCTGCTACAATGGAACTACTGAATTCTAAAGTGGCAGAATCTACATGCAAGCTTCTATGCCAATTGATAGCGACTTGGAGAACAGTTTATTTTTCTCATTATGCAATTTCCCATCTCAGACAAACTTTCATGTTAAGTTTCCTTGCTGTTTCTGTACCAAGGTAACTTTTACAGAGAGTGGTTGGTAGCCCTTCCTCTTTGACGAGGCACCTCCTAAAACACTGGACCCCCATTCTATGTCCCTTCCAAAGGACAGTGTAGCCCTTATGGAGATGCCCTGACACCAGAACTCAAACCGGGGTCTCCCGGTTACCAATTGGAACCAGGAGCTCAACTATGAGGCTGCTACCATTTGAGCTACAGGGACATCCCACTGTCAATCTATGCCAAAATTAATAACAAAGCCATACATAACACCTGCAGCAGCTGCACGCACCTGATTTTCTGCAGCTGTGTTATGAAGTAAGCAGAGTTGATGAGTGGCAGCAGAACCTCGGACATCAGCTCCTCCAGGTACTGCAGGGTCCCCACTGCATCATGGGAAGGCTGCAGAACACACAGACAAGATTGTCCTTACAAATTGGTCAAGATTAAGGAGACATACTTTTAGTGTTACAGCTGTTTTTTACATGTTTTAGGCAATTTTGTCAGGCTTTCTATTTTATCTTGATTTCTTTACATCCATTTGCCCAACAAAAACTCCTAAAAAATACATCAAAAACCAAGCCTGAGCTAAACCTTTGCTTGGAGAGTAGATATGATACTACTCTTACATGCATGTAGCACTAAAACTATTTTAAATCAAGGTGAACTGTTCAGGGGTAATTTATCTACACAGACCTTTATGTCATAAAAAATAACAGACAGGGTTCTTGAGCCTTTGCATCACAGTGCTCTGTACAGGATAGCAAAACAGTGTTTCAAAAAAAAGATCTTATTCTGCAAAGACACAAGTAGATAAAAGACCCAAGGACCTGGTCATTGTGTCCACCAGTCTGTTTCTTACCTGCAGTACCAGCTTGCACAGGTAGGAGGCCAGGTAATGCAGACAGCTTGCAACAAGTGAAGAGTTTACTTCCTGATAAGATACAAACAATATGTGAAATGATAAGTATTGTCTCAGATATTTGCCTTGCCCTAAAACACTCAAAAACAAAACTAAAAGTCTAAGAGGCATCTAAGAGAAAACTGAAATGCATATTAAGAACATCATTTGCATATGGGACTATCGCGAACAACAGTATTAAACAGGGGATACACAATGTGAGGTTCATCACCACACAAAAAAAGGTTGAGGTTGGCACGTTCCATGTGTTTCTTCCAAAGTGAACTAGCATTACTTATATACCAGTAATTATGTCATACCTGTGACGCGAAAACGTTCGATACGGGTGTTCCGGACCAGGCAATAACTTCCGTATCGCACAGGTTCGAAAGGTGTATCACACGGGCTCCATTTGAATAAATTGAACTGTTTCGAGCGGGCCGAGTGCGGCGCCATCGAAAGTTCGAATACCTGATTCAGACATAAATAAAATACAACACGGTGTATTTTGCATCATCCTTGGTCCCAGCCTTCCCGCGGGTCGGATCACACGGTCGGGCTGGCACCTCAGGTGATACGGAATACACCGTGTTGTATTCTACGTTTCTCAGTATAATTACCTGTGGTTCCCCTGTGTGAGAGACAGCCTGTGTTACCCATTTCTTCACACACAGCTGTAATTATCATTATAATTACCTGTGGTTCCCCTGTGTGAGAGACAGCCTGTGTTACCCATTTCTTCACACACAGCTGTAATTATCATTATAATTACCTGTGGTTCCCCTGTGTGAGAGACAGCCTGTGTTATCCACTTCTTCACACACAGCTGTAATTATCATTATAATTACCTGTGGTTCCCCTGTGTGAGATACAGCCTGTGTTATCCACTTCTTCACACACAGCTGTAATTATCATTATAATTACCTGTGGTTCCCCTGTGTGAGATACAGCCTGTGTTATCCACTTCTTCACACACAGCTGTAATTATCATTATAATTACCTGTGGTTCCCCTGTGTGAGAAACAGCCTGACAGGTATTACCCACTTCTTCACACACAGCTGTAGTTATCATTATAATTACCTGTGGTTCCCCTGTGTGAGAGACAGCCTGTGTTACCCACACCATACAGCCATACAAGCTTACCTGTGGTTCCCCTGTATGAGAGACAGCCTGTGTTACCCACTACATACAGCCCAGCTTACCTGTGGCTCCCCTGTGTGAGAGACTGCCTGTGTTACCCACTTCTTCACACACAGCTGTAATTATCAGTATAATTACCTGTGGTTCCCCTGTGTGAGAGACAGCCTGTGTTACCCATTTCTTCACACACAGCTGTACTGCAGGCAGCAGGCCAATCACATGGCTCCAGTTGATGGGCGGGGCAGGCAGGTTGTCATGGTTACCTTCTCTCTCTCCAACATTAGCCAATCTACAAGTTACAGTAAAAATATTAAGATCTAACTGAATGTACCAACGCGTGCAAGTACGCTGCCCATATTCAATAGTACATGCCAAAAAAACAATTGTTAATTACACTATACTGGTACTGTAAGGTCACAGACATGTAACAATAACAGTAAAATTAAGGTGAATTCATTTGTTTTTCTTTTACATTCACTTCAGTAGTATTATAAAAAAGAACTAAAAAAAAGAGAGAATCTCTACTTACTAACCCTATTTTTTAGGACTGTAAGTGTAACCGAAAACACGACATTTCTTTCCTTAGTCTTAAATCTATTACTGTTCAGTTCAGACTGAGACAATGATGTCAAAATCTGAAGACTAGAAAGCTTGTTGCTGATGATGTTGCATACATTTTGTAGATCTAGTAGGTAGAAGTTTAAAGTATACATTAGCCATACCTTGCTGATAGTTCTGTGGCTACCCCAGCAGTGTGGGTGGCGCCCTCTATCAGGCTGAAGAGTCCTGCAGCCTGGAAGGCTTGTGGGTCAGCACGGCTCCCCACACAGGACAGGGTACCAAACAGTCTCTGTAGGGTCTGCACAACCACCGGGTACAGTTCCCTAGGGGGGTGTTGGGGGGGGGGGGGGCATGGAATAGAATGCATTTAAAGCTATACTACCTAATATTTGGACAATAGATTTTCCTGCCATTTCTTTACATAGTAAGCTAAATCTACACTTTACCCACCGGGCTGAAGTTAGCAGCCCATTTAGCAGCCGATTTTAGCAGCCGATTTTAGCAGCCGATTTTGACTTAGAGGAAAGGTAGCATCCGATTCGACTACATATATTTTTATTTTTTTTTTGCGATTTAGCCCAATTGAACACATTTTTCAACGTTAGCGTTGACAATTGTTATAAAATAGTATTTTTCCAACAATTTGAGTTTGTTATCGTTAAGTCGCAATTCTCAGTTTAGCAAATAACAGCAAAATTAAAAAAAAAACTCCAGCAGCGACACCTACCGGAGTGAGTGTACTTACGTAAAATCGGCTGCTATACGGCTTGTAGAGCGATATGCTACTTATCTAAACGTGGCCCGTGAACTTGTAAGTGTAATTTAGATAGCTTATACCCTTACGTATTCAATACAAGTATCGAAATTTACGGGCCGGATTTAATTAATGAACTAATTGAGTTGAAGCAGTTTCTACACTGAGCCAAGGGAGCGCAAAATCGGCTGCTAAACTGCTTGTAGAGCAATCTGCTACTTATCTAAACGTTGCCCGTGAACTTGTAAGTGCAATTTGGATAGCTTATACCCTAACGTATTCAATACAAGTATCAAATCTTACGGGCCGCATTTAATTAATGAACTAGAGGGAAACTAACTGATAGGAAATACGGAAGCAGGGGCGGGGGCATAAAATCGGCTGCTAAACTGCTCTTAGAGCAATCTACTGATTATTTAAACGTTGCCCGTGAACTTGTAAGTGCAATTAAGATAGCTTATACTCTAACGTATTTAATACAAGTATCAAATCTTACGGGCCGGATTTAATTAATGAACTAGAGCGATCTAATTGATAAGAAATCGGCAAGCATAGGGGGCGCTAAAATCGGCTGCTATACGGCTTGAAGAGCAATCTGCTACTTATCTAAACGTGGCCCGAGATCTTTGCAGACGAATTTAGGTAGCTTATACCCTAACGTATTCAATAAAAGTATCAAATCTTACGGGCCGGATTTAATTAATGAACTAGAGCGATCTAATTGATAAGAAATCGGCAAGCATAGGGGGCGCTAAAATCGGCTGCTATACGGCTTGTAGAGCAATCTGCTACTTATCTAAACGTGGCCCGTGAACTTTGAAGACGAATTTAGGTAGTTTATATCCTAACACATTCGATACAAGTATCAAATCTTACGGGCCGGATTTAATTAATGAACTAATTGAGTTGAAGCAGTTTCTACACTGAGCCAAGGGAGCGCAAAAATCGGCTGCTAAACTGCTTGTAGAGCAATCTGCTACTTATCTAAACGTTGCCCGTGAACTTGTAAGTGCAATTTAGATAGCTTATACCTGAACGTATTCAATACAAGTATCAAATCTCACGGGCCGGATTTAATCAATGAACTAGAGGGGAACTAACTGATAGGACATACGCAAGCAAGGGGGGGGGGGGCATAAAATCGGCTGCTAAACTGCTTGTAGAGCAATCTGCTGCTTATCTAAACGTGGCCCGTGAACTTGTAAGTGCAATTTAGATAGTTTATACTATAACGTATTCAATACAAGTATCATATCTTACGGGCCGGATTTAATTAATGAACTAGAGGGTAACTATTTCAGTTAAAGCAGTTTCTACAATGAGCTAAGTGAGCGCATGCTAAACTGCTTAGCTAGTTCCCCTCTAGTCTATTCATTAAATCCGGCCCGTAAGTTTCGATACTTGTATTGAATACGTTAGGGTATAAGCTATCTAAATGCACTTACAAGTTCACGGGCAACGTTTAGATAATCAGTAGATTGCTCTACAAGCAGTTTAGAAGCCGATTTTTGCGCTCTCTTGGCTCAGTGTAGAAACTGCTTCAACTCAATTAGTTCATTAATTAAATCCGGCCCGTAAGTTTCGATACTTGTATTGAGTACGTTAGGGTATAAGCTCTCTAAATTGCACTTACAAGTTCACGGGCCGCGTTTAGATAAGTAGCAGATTGCTCTACAAGCCGTATAGCAGCCGATTTTAGCGCCCCCTAGCTTGCCGATTTCTTATCAATTAGATCGCTCTAGTTCATTGATTAAATCCGGCCCGTAAGTTTCGATACTTGTATTGAATACGTTAGGGTATAAGCTATCTAAATTGCACTTACAAGTTCACGGGCAACGTTTAGATAAGCGGCAGATTGCTCTACAAGCAGTGTAGCAGCCGATCCCCCCCCCCCCCCTTGCTTGCATATGTCCTATCAGTTAGTTCCCCTCTAGTTCTTTAATAAAATCCGGCCCGTAGGATTTGATACTTGTATTGAATATGTTAGGGTATAAGCTATCTAAATTGCACTTACAAGTTCACGGGCAACGTTTAGATAAGCAGTAGATTGCTCTACAAGCAGTTTAGCAGCCGATTTAATGCCCCCCCTCTCCCCATGCTTGCGTATATCCTATCAGTTAGTTCCCCTCTAGCTCATTAATTAAATCCGGCCCGTAAGATTTGATACTTGTATTGAATACGTTAGGGTATAAGCTATCCAAATAGCACTTATAAGTTCACGGGCAACGTTTAGATAAGTAGCAGATTGCTCTACAAGCAGTTTAGCAGCCGATTTTGCGCTCTCTTGGCTCAGTGTAGAATTACTGCTTCAACTCAATTAGTTCATTAATCAAATCCGGCCCGTAAGTTTCGATACTTGTATTGAGTACGTTAGGGTATAAGCTATCTAAATTACACTTACAAGTTCACGGGCCACGTTTAGATAAGTAGCATATCGCTCTACAAGCCGTATAGCAGCCGATTTTACGTAAGTACACTCACTCCGGTAGGTGTCGCTGCTGGAGTTTTTTTTTTTAATTTTGCTGTTATTTTACGCCCCCCCCCCTCTGCTTGCGTATGTCCTATCAGTTAGTTCCCTTCTAGTCTATTAATTAAATCCGGCCCGTAAGATTTGATACTTGTATTGAATATGTTAGGGTATAAGCTATCTAAATTGCACTTACAAGTTCACGGGCAACGTTTAGATAAGCAGTAGATTGCTCTACAAGCCATTTAGCAGCAGATTTTTGCGCTCTCTTGGCTCAGTGTAGAAACTGCTTCAACTCAATTAGTTCATTGATCAAATCCGGCCCGCAAGTTTCGATTCTTGTATAGAATACGTTAGGGTATAAGCTATATAAATTGCACTTACAAGTTTACGGACAACGTTAGATAAGCGGCAGATTGCAATACAAGCAGTTTAGCAGCCGATTTTACGCCCCCCCCCCCCCCCCTTGGTTACGTATTTCCTATCAGTTAGCTCCCCCCTTGTTCATTAATTAAATCCGGCCCGTGAGATCTGACACTTGTATTGAATACGTTAGGGTATAAGCTATCTAAATTGCACTTACAAGTTCACGGGCAACGTTTAGATAAGCAGCAGATTGCTCTACAAGCAGTTTAGCAGCCGATTTTATGCCCCACCCCCCACCCTTGCTTGCGTATTTCCTATCAGTTAGTTCCACTCTAGTTCATTAATTAAACCCGGCCCGTAAGATTTGATACTTGTATTGAATACGTTAGGGTATAATCTATCTAAATTGCCCTCACAAGTTCACGGGCCACGTTTAGATAAGTAGCATATCGCTCTACAAGCCGCCAGCCGATTTTACGTAAGTACACTCACTCCGGTAGGTGTCGCTGCTGGAGTTTTTTTAATTTTGCTGTTATTTGCTAAACTAAGAATTGCAACTTAACGATAACAAACTCAAATTGTTGGAAAAATACTATTTTATAACTTTTGTCAACGCTAACGTTGAAAAATGTGTTCAATTGGGCTAAATCGTAAAAAAAAATAAAAATACTTGTAGTCGAATCGGATGCTACCTTTCCTCTAGGTCAAAATCGGCTGCTAAAATCGGCTGCTAAAATCGGCTGCTAAATGGGCTGCTAACTTCAGCCCGGTTTAACATTGAATACCAAGGCTCAGTGAGAGAAGTTGCAACATCAGTGCATAATACAAACATGTCTACAAACTGTGATCTTCCTACATGGACCTCCATGTGCTGATTACCCCACCCCATACGATGCCTACTGGAGGCCTGGAAGTTGTTGTTTACAGCCAGGAGGGTCTAGTTCTGGGTGGCGATTAAAAAAAATTACGTAGTATACCTTTAACAGTGCAAAATTTAATTACCACAATTTCTTGATTTAAGTATGTCGATGGCCTAACTAAATTTCGTTCCTAGCGTCCGGCCTTACAGTTGCCACTGTGGGGGTCATTAACCCCAGCCAGCGAGAGATTGGGTAGACACAAGCTAACAGGCTAAGTATGTTGGGTAGACATAAAAAAATGGGAAAACACAAATACCCAGTAAAGTATGCAGCCCTTCTCCAACTACATTTGTATCTTGAACATTTGTATCTTCACACCACATAAATTCAAATTCATCAAGGTTTTCTTCTCTCTTCCCTGGGTTATTTTGCATAAACCAAGGACTTCTTTATCTTGTCCTCACTTAGTTGTAAAAATGCTCATTTTTGCTTTGTGAATTACTGGCTATGGGTTCCTGGATCTGGTTTGAGGTCCTTTGATACTTTTGATACTTTCCATTCTTTCCATTCTTCCCATACATCTGAGCAATAACCTCACATACATGTAGTACGCATCTCGACTTTGGTAAAAATATGAAGTGAAAGTCAACAATTAAATCTGACTGACATGTTGACATGACGTACCTAAAAGCCTCACAGCCCAGCCCATAGACAGCACACGTTGCCCAGGTACGCAGGGATTCCACAGCCAGACTGTAGGCCTCCAGCTGGTCTAACTCAAGATCACTGCGAACAGAAGTATGATCATTATCTGCCACATTGTCTATTAGCAATAACAGTTGTCCATGCAAGAACGTTTTGGCCTAGCGCAATTAAAGAAATTGTCCATTGAACATTTTCAAACTTTATCCAGGTGCTTGAATATGCTTTGCATCGATGTATGAGTTACGAAGTCCTTACAAGGTAGACCTTACCTTGGGTGCTCTGCAGTATATCTCATTATTCTTTCCATCAGGGAATGCTTGGAAATCTGAAGTAAAAAAAAATCTTTTGAGTCTAATGAAGCCAAACGTTGGTCACCACTAGCAGTGGGTACCAGTACAGCAAATTCAGGTCCAGAGGATAATGTTACAGTCCACCTAGGGGTATATCCCCAGTACAATGAACCTGTAAAAACTGTACATATAGTGCCTTTCCTCTCTGTTACGATCAGTGAACGAATAGCTCTTTAGTGAACTAAACTGGATTAATTTCACTTTCACACACAGAGAAGAGTGGTTAACAATAGAAGCATAATATTATGTCTCTGTTACAAACCAGGATTGCAGTGATGTTCCTCCCTGCCGTACACAACACCCTCATCAGCTTCATGGCCTGTGGGAGGGGACGGCCGTGCGCCTCTGACTTGTCTGCACTTGACACTGTAAAACAACATGGACATTTGACATGGCACTTCATCAAATCTGCAAAGGAGACTAACACCAGGTAACAGATGTCACCCTTCTTCATTTATCTTAAGCATATCTTTGAAATGTGATATAAGAGAATGGAGAAACTAGTAGATAAAAAATACATTTTCCTTACCTTTGTCTGCCCAAGATAGTGGCAGAAATTCTGTAAAAACTGTTTCCATTAAGTGGGGACAGCGAAGGACCTGTTAAGAAGAAACATAACAGTCAATTTACTACTTACATATATTGTATATTGTGGCTTTCTTTGGAGTTAAGCAGCTTAGCATACAAAGATGCAATACCAAACTGACCAAATGATACACATCTATCAGTGTTGATCCTCCAACTGGAATAATACTGCTGGTGTATATATCTATACATGTACATGTATCACCCGAAGTACCATCCTGAGTAGGACCACCTGACGGTCAAAGGTCAAAACATCCTGCAACACCTATCAAAAAGAGTAGGGGTACTTCCCGGTGTGAGTGGATCAAACCTTGCAGTCTGGTCTCAGGGTTGACATCTAGGAAAGACTGTCACAGTGATAGTCACCTGTTATGCCAACCCTTCCACAAATGTGGTAAAACTGAATAGATAAATAAAAAGAAAATAGATAAAAGATAAACCCAGCCAGACCTGGTAGGCGGCCTGTAGAGAATGCCTGGCCACCCGGATGAGGATCTCTACAATGTGGATGACCACAGGGCCGTCTGGTCTCAGCACCTCCAGGATGTAACGTAGTCTGGGCAGTAACGTCATCCGCAGGAGACCCTGGGAAAAACACATCAGGTGATGGTTGCAAAATTTGAGCTTTGATTTAACGCAGAGGAAACCACAAATTTTTAGTCAATCTCACAGTAAAACAACCTCCGTCGAATGTCTGATTCACTGTGCTAACTTTCTGGAAACTGGAAGAGTGACATCAGGAGTGAATCAAAGGTGGCAGACAGACAGAATCTACCACCGTAACGGTTCACAGAGCCCTGATGTAGACTGCTACCTTCACTCCTTATATGTCGTCATGCTTACGGTTCCAGAAAGTGAGGACTGATTCGAATAACTGTACTGTAACTTTAAGGCTCTATAAGCAATTTCTGTACACAAAGTAAAGCTTTCAACCAGTCCCTTAATCCTTGTCAAGTTAAAATGACCAAAGCCCTTGTCATGTGACCTGAAATCAGCCACAAGTCAAAGGTGCCTGTAGCAGCCCCCGTCTCAGTTGAAAGATTTTTGACGTGTTCTTAAGTATACAGCCTCTTCCAATCCTCTTAGAAAGTCTGGAAGGAGAGGCTGGACTTGGTTCAGGCAAGCAACCCGCGATGACGATGATGAGAAAGTAATTGAGAACTTATTGTTGTATGACAACTGTTCACAATCTTTTAAAAGTTTGCTAGTCTGAAATTCACCAACTTCCTAACATGGAAGGAGAAGGTAGATGGACGTACCTTGATGACGTCCTCCTTGGCCAGCTCTTGGTCAGTCTTCTCCCGACCCTTCTCCTCCCCCTCCTCCTCAGGATTTCTCATAGAACACAGGGCAGGGAACTCACTCCCTCGGTACCAACTGTACACATGGTCTGCACACAACTGGGGAGAAAAGGAAGTTGGATCAAACAATGTCCCACCACATAGTGTCAGAGGTTGTGCATTTACATGATGTATATCATACATATTGCTAAGCATCAGGTAAAGGTACACCATTTACTAGACATGCCTATTTTCAAACCAACTCACTAGCAAACATGGCCATGGTGGCTCTGTTGTCTGGCTAGGGTTGTTGCAAGCCACTAGCAGGCTTAAAAATGATCTAAATCACCCAAAAACATTTTGCTGATTTTCTGGAGATCTTTGTGAAATTCCAAACTCTATTTCTGTTAAAGTTGACGGAACATTTTATCAAATCATGTATGTGAGAGACATCCAAGTGTAAACTGCAACATGTGGTGTTGGTATATATTTGAGACTCAAGACTTAAATTTTGACATTTTTTCCCTTCTTACACAACTGCCTGTTGGGATGAGTTCTATTGACCTCCGATCCACAGATTGCTTTAACAAAGAGGTCGTGAAAAGTCGATATGTCACATCCTCACCACAATCGTTTAATGCCAGTTTACCTTTATCCGCTGGGTAACCTATATCCGTTGCTTTAAAAAAAACAGGTATTTAGGGATATCAAGTCAACGTACGATAGCTTCAAACTACAATAGTTTGAACATATTACAACTTGAAACCGCCTTCCGTCGACTTGATATCCCTTAATACCGTGTGGGTAAACACAACAAATATGGGGTACCCTGCGGATAAAGGTAAACTAGTGTTATACCAACTGTAGCTCCTACAATGCTTCTGCAGACTTACCTCGTCCCCAGGTAAGACCAGCAGGCTGTGCAAGGCTTCCACGGCCGTGGCCACCAGACTGGGGGTGTTTTCATCCAGACTGAAGCGTACGACAAACACCATCCCAGACTCCAGCATCATGGGTAACAGGGGACCACTCAGCGCCACGGCAAACTCACCATTCCTCGCCTGGGGTTGGTGTTGGGTGTAAACATATTAAGCAGACATACAAGAGAAAAAAACACCATAAATTATAAATAAAACACCATAAATAGTTTCATCCAGTGCAAAATGTGTTCAAGATTGGTGGAGAAGTGATACGTATACTTTATTTGAGTTTTCTTGTATTTTGTTTTGGTCCCCCGGATTTGTTGGTGACTTGCCGGAATTGGGGGGAAATACAGCATAAAACTAGAAAGGCCACATATTTCAAGAAAATGCAGGATGTCTTCGAAGGGAAAAGGACAAATAATTGGAAAAAAAAACTTAAAAAGCCAATCGTCAAACATGCATGCCCTGTTCGCAATATGAAAGCAATGTATGTATAAGATACATGTCTTAAGAGAGAGAAAAAGAAGAATAGATAAAAAAACGTCAAAAGTGGGACACGAACCTCCGTCCTGCCACGTCAAAGACAGATGCCTTGCCGGTTAATCTACTTGTACCAGCATTACGTAATGGCAATTTTTAATGTGTATAAACTGTTTTAGCCTATGTCACAGTAACCGTTCTGAGTTTTGATTGGCCAGAAAAAACATCATGTTTGGAAATGATGAAACAGGCCTTACCCTGGCTACAATCCTGGCCAGCACCTGCAGTGCCAGTGCCCTCTGCTGGGGGAGCCGACTGCGGGACAACATGAACAGCTCCTCCAGGGTGTAACCTGCCACCTGGGGAAAACATTGATTTAGAGTTGTCATACATGTATGTGAACATAAGGTTACAACTTCACTGTGATAACTTTAAATTGTATTACCAACAACTTTAATGAATTGACTGTTTAAGAGCTATTATGATATGCAACTTTTGTTTGGGGGCAAAAAAAGTTAGTACAAGGAGAGGGTTTGGCTCTGCCTTCCAATACCGTAACTTAGACACAGTGATTTAACAACCCACTGCCCTTACGGCCTCAAAGACCTTTGCCTATGTTACTTTATGCTAGAATGGGCATTTGATAGAGTAAACCATTATGATCAGAGGAGGTTAAGGTTGCAGAACACAGTATTTATCTGTGACACGTTGTGGCAGATTTAAAAACAAGAACCAGTCAGTAAATTTAATCTCATTTCCACATATGTTGTAAGCTGTACCCTGATGAAGTCACACAACTTCAATTTTTGTACCTTGCTTGTGTGCCATGCAGTAAATTTTGAGACATCGAACCTCTTTCCTTTGGGGTCTTTAACCATGTAAATCTCCATTAGCAATTGAAAAGATACTGTGTTCTGCTACCTTCACAAGGCAGGCAGCTAACTGTACAACTTCACTGACCTCGGGTTCATCTCCATGGTGATGCAGACCCAGGTGGGTGGGGACGTCCTTGTCCCTGGACATCAGCTGACCTTCAAGGTCAAACCTGGCAACCTTGCCCTAAATAACAGGAACATAACATAAGGTTATCTTCAGTTAACGTTCCTTCTGCAAAGAGCTACTTTACTCACTAAACTTGTAGAGGTTTAAGTGTAAAGTTACAGGATTTAGAAGGTTAATGTTACCTGCAGAGATATCTATGAAAACAAAGTTTAAAACAAATTGGTTCCTGCAGTTCCAAAAAAAGGTGCTAGGAGGCCCAAACTTACAGCACTTACTCTCTGCCCTGAGAGCTATCTACCACTTGAAACACAATATGAGATACCAAAACCACAAGTCTTGCTGCAGTTCCTTAAAAAAGCACTAGGGGGCCTATCATCAAACTTGACCTTGGTTTTCTTGATCCTCATGTATAAAACATCATTAGGATCCACTCAAGGCTTTTCGAATTCTGCTGCTCAAATACAAACAGACAGACAGACTGACAGACAAACACATTGAAAACATAACTCTTGACAAAGGTCATAATAAATGTATTCCTGAAACATCTTGAAGAACGTAAATAAGTGACAAGTAATGCCATTTTGATGATAAGTCCTTGTCGTACCTTGTTGTCCCCAGGTTTAGCAGCAGGGAGGTCCTTCATCCACTCCAACTTCTCATGCTCCACTACATCCATGTTCAACCAGTCTTTGGAGGACTGGATGGGCACTTGTTCTGATGGCACAATTAAAACATTGAATAAGTAACCTTTATGTTGATTAGGCTATGTTGCTGAGATTAGATGGACTATAAGACACAACTCTTGCGAGTTTACATTCTGAAGTAATTGGTCATCAGTATTGATCCTGAAAAAGGCAACAGAGGTTGTTGAAAATTTGATCCGACTGTAAATCTTTGTGTTTGAAGAAAGATTAGCATTGTACTAATACTAGTACTTTTCCTTGCTGTTTTGAGTATCGGGGTATATTTTAATAGGTAGGGCTTCCTAGCCCTTTCCATTTAACATTCGTTAGAGATACCTCCACAAACTTAGAACCCCTATATTACATCCCTTTCGAAAGGCGCTGCAGCCCCAACCAAGATGCCCTACCCAGGATTAGAACCAAGTTACTAACTAATTGGAACCAGGATCTAAACTGAGGTTGCTACCAGTTGAGCTACAGGGACATCCCTTATAGGGCTGTGTACTGACCTTGTAATGGAACCCCTGTGTCCATCTCAGCTAGTAACACATCCTCAGAGTTGTCCTGCTCACTGACCATACTCCTGAGTCTGTCCTCCTCACTCAGACTGGACACAGCAGACACACCTGCAGCAGGGACTTGTGCCTGCTCTGCAGTACCAACAGGGGCAGTCAGGGGGCTCTCATTACTGGTGTGTTGTGTCTCTCCTGTTGACTGGTGCTTTTTCTTGGAAGCCAGAAACTGGATGAGACTGGGATCTGAAAGGGACAAAAATTTGAAAGCAATTTTTATGTAATTTGTTTAATTCAACTTTTTCGAGATTGACAGCTGGCAAGAGATATGATATTTATGATCTAACATCAGAATGATGAAATAGTTGTAGACTCTAATATAGTCTCCTAATTTCTGTTAGGAAAGCGACCCTAAGAACCAAAGCCAACCTAAGGTCCACTTTATTTCAGATTTCATTTGAAGGCGGCACACCCTTTTAAGTCTAGCGACAATATCTTCCAGGCAAATATCCTGAAGGAAAATAACTGTATGGGAGGTCAACGGATACCCTTCAGCTAAAAGACCAGCTGAGTTTTGTTTCTTCTGCTACCCCAATCTTCATAAATTAGATGGTAAAAGAAATTCTGTCCATGAACAGTTTTGTCACATCTTTGCCGTGCACTACCTTGGACCCATGTCGCAGAATAACTGGGCTATGCACTGTTCACACCCGTCATATTATCCACGATCTTCGGGCGTATCGATGGAAGGTCGGCCATATTCAAGATTGACAGAGGGTTGCGCGTATTTTTCACCTGAAACCCGTCCCTGTCACATATAAGCCATACTTTGTACCTTGTACAATTGTTGTGCGATGAAGTTATTATTATAAGCGAGGCTCGGGCGATTGCCGCAGAATCGTCGTCCGATCGATTTTTGCCAAATGTGACAGAGGTGTTATGGACACTAGACTTACCGAGGGTCTGCAGTAGTTTATCCCTCTCCTGTTGAATCTGTTCCTCTGTCATGGTGGACAGGCGAGCTACGTTCTCCTGGTGAATCTGATGTACTTCTGTCTCTACAGCTCTTCTATCGTGGGAGAGTCCCGATCCCTCCACAATGGTGCTGGTGTCTTCAGTTGTTCACATAGGGAAAATATGGACATTCCTTATAGTCTTAAACTCTGAAATCATTTTCTATTTATATATGATATTGCTTAGTAATAGTAGCACAGAACTTATAAAACTGGTGTAACAATGTTAGGAACTAGAGAGTAACATTGTCTATTCCTCCCTGGTCCTCTGGTTCTTTTAAAATGTTGCAAAGTAAAACAATGTGTATCAAAGGATACCAGTTGTTCTTGTGGTTTACAAATGTACCTTGAATTGACTACTGGCATATAGGTTTTCTTACAGGGTGGGGTTGGTAGCTCTTCTCCTGACTTGAGGCACCTCCTTGAAGACATGGCCCCCATTTTATGCCCTTTCCAAAATATAGTGAAGCCCCAACCGAGATACCCTTCCCAGAATTTGAACTGGAGTCTCCTACTTTAGTTACAAATTAATCAGAACCAGGAGCTCAACTGCTACCAGTTGAGCTACAGGGACATCCAAGCCTTTGTCTTCATCTTGAGCTGAAGTAAAAATCGTTGATATGCAAAATGAAGAGAAAGCTAAAACAAATTCATAGATAAGAATGACAGACTTTCAGACAAGGAAGGTTTGGATAACTATTTCTGTACAAAAATTCTAAGAACATACCTCCAAACATAATGGTTTGTGCATTGCCTTGGTCTGTCTCCATCTTTTCTGTAGCTACCTCCTGGTTCTGTTCTGGAAGTCCAAACACTGTTGGAGACACTGCAGAGAACTGCTGTGCAAAGAGGCTGACTGGCTTGGTGGGTTTCTCATTCTGAAGAAGATGATATTATACATACAAGTCATCTTTACCAGATAGTGTTATCTTTTGACAGTAGGGTTGAAACGCTGAACACCACCCACATGCAGACCTGTCCCTGATGGTGAACACCATCCACACACAGACCTGTCCCTGGTGCTGAACACCATCCACACACAGACCTGTCCCTGGTGCTGAACACCATCCACATGCAGACCTGTCCCTGGTGCTGAACACCATCCACACACAGACCTGTCCCTGGTGCTGAACACCATCCACACACAGACCTGTCCCTGGTGCTGAACACCATCCACATGCAGACCTGTCCCTGGTGCTGAACACCATCCACACACAGACCTGTCCCTGGTGCTGAACACCATCCACATGCAGACCTGTCCCTGGGGCTGAAGACCATCCACACAC
>NC_049979.1:29417547-29453938 GCF_000003815.2 Branchiostoma floridae
ATGAAGCACCCTGGGGAATGCCAAGCAAGTTGTGAGTGGCTGTCTCACAGTTTGTCCACTGGTGTCTCTTTCCTGTGTACAAAAGTACAGCCACATGTCACGATAGTTAGTTGAAGGACTGTTATTAGTCACAGTTATCATGAAATATCTACTCCATAAACTATAAAGTGATCAAAGGATGCATTATTTGTTGCAAACTAATGATTTTGGTATTGGATAATTTCCAAGCAGATTGTTCAGGGGCAAAGGGACTATTGACAGGATGTTTCTATGAACAACATTTTTCACTATTCACAGGATGTTCCTGTCAATAAGACTTTTTTTCACTATTGACGGGATGCTCCTGTCAACAGCCATTGTGATACTTGTAAGTAGAAGCAGTGCAAACTTACCACTATCTCTGTAAGAACCTTGGTGACATGGGTGTCATGAGCTGTGGAAACATAAGGCACATTTGCTTTGTGTATTATCATCAACATATTATTTTCAAAGAATATACAAAGTCTAAAGTAAGGCAAAGCCATTATCCTAAATTGAGGGGAAGAATAATGGATTTTCAAATAGTTGAAAGCACTGGTGCAATCTGGTTTTGCTTTGCAGGGCTTGAAATACCACCTGCATATGCAGGTTAGTGCTGGTAAAATTGGACCTGTGCAGGTATTCCTGGTGTCTTCCTGCACCTAACCTGCACTGGTCCATGTACTGGGTCTTATACATAAATTTCATATGATGTAGGTATATGTGAATTGTTATTAGCTGCATTGACTGTTACCACCTAAAGAGTATAAAAGAAAAAAATAGCAATGGTTCCTGAAGAAGTCTAGTATGATTCAAACCTGCTAAATTCAGAGTGGTGCAGGTAAAATTTGTCTGGTGCTGGTAATTTTCAATCTTTCCTGCACCAGTGGACCCTACGCTCAATCTCTGGCCCAAGGATCCATGGACAAGAGGTAGGTTACCACCTGTGCTACAGAACATGTTTAAACTGAGCAGTGAAAACGATAAATAAAAAGGGAGTCCATACTTTCCATCTGTTCCTCCACATCAAAGGCTTCTTCTTCCACATCTTGTACCTGTGCATCATTAGGGACAAGGGTAGATTTTTTTACTAGTTAACACTAAGTTTCTTTGTGAGTTATTTTCAAAATCACCAAATGTAAAGGAACTTTGAATCTTCAAGTGAGTGCATTACAATTGTATCTAGGCATATTACTTGGTTTCAAAGTCTCAAAGTGTAACACTACCTAATTACCATCAGTCTTATTTTCACAAAAATGCACAAATGGAATAACATGTTATTCCATGTGTGCATTTTTGTGAAAATAAGACTGATGGTACACATCCAACACGTTGTGTATGTGTAAGGCCTAAAACGTAGATAGGTCTACAGCTGTTATTCATTAGTAGCCAATCAGTAGGCTTCATACGGGAAAAACCAAAGCTGCTTGAAATTCTACCTCTTTCTGCCAGGAAGCGTAACTACATACAGAAAATTTTGGACCACTGGCCCAACAATTTTGGCCCAACACCAGACTGGAGAGCTCGAGGTTTTTCTACTGTATAGATTGAACAGCCTTTAGCAATAACCCATCGAGAAGAAGCACACCTTTTTTCGTCTCTGCTTGAACCTTGATGCTTTCTTGGAAGATTTTGGACCGGTCTCAAATGATGGCAGCTGTGGTGGAAGACCTGCAAAACATATGTCATATGTTTGGTTCATGAAAAACAAAAGAAACTGGTAAACAATTGAAAATCCATAGCCATTTGATCTATTTCAGGAAGCGAAGTTTTACACAAAGTCACCCCTGCAGTTTGAAGTGAAGGTGATAGGCGTCCAAACTGATGTCACCTTTCAGTGAGCAGAAAACCCAAATCTTGACCATAGCATGTCCAGAACACGAGATACAAGAAACGGTGTGTCTACAGGAGCCCAAAATCCAACTCTTGATCCAAGTTATCTCAAGTATACAAAACAGGCCAACCAAATACCGTATTTTAAGTCTATCCATAGCTTTTTAAGGTAAGGTGCTATCAATCACAAACAAACATACTATCGAAAAGGCTATCATAACAACCTAACCTTACAGTATACTTTATATTATTACCTCCAAGTTCCAAATCAACAACATCTCTCGCTGTCGTCTGCTTCTCCCGACCATGCTGTTCCTCCTTCGAGCCTGGTTTTCTGACGACTTTCGCGGATCCAGTGGTTTCAGCCGCCAGGAATTCTCTCTGTGACTTCAGAAGATCTTCCTCTGTGTCCCCTGGCTTTGGCCGAGCAGAATACATCCTTACAGGAGGAATACACGAGCTCTTTACACCAATTTCGCGGGAAATTTCACATGTTGGCCGCCATTTTCTTTTACTTTACAGGTCAAAGGTTATACTACAATGCTCTGGGAACGAGATTCGCGTAGACATCTGGGACCGAGACTTGCAGCCTAGCAACCAGGTAAACAAGAAGAAAGGACGGAGGTCGCTTGTTGATCACAGTGTACAACACAAGTTTTGTCGGGTTTACGCACGTCTTACTGGTTTTCATACATTCTGAAGAGTCTGTTACGATGGCGGAGCCTCCACTTGCTCAGAATGGGTCTAAAAGCGGTCCAGGTAGTGTTAAAAGTGGCAAGAGTAAGGGCGGATCGGCGAGAAGTAAGTCAAAAGGGAAGGATGGCGTCCCGTCTCCTGTCACCACGGCTAAGGACAACCCCTCTGCAGACCCCCGCACCATGAGGAGGATCATTGCGGAGGATCCCGAGTGGTCCCTGGCCACAGTCCCGCTCCTCACGGACCTCTGTATCGTGCACATCGTCAATAACTTTGAACGTGAGTGTTTGAATACTTTTTTATGATTTCTGCTCATGACGTCATAGTTAACACGATAGTGAGTTTGGAACCAGCAGAGCTCACGAGAAACACTCTTTTTAGAAGAAGATAAAGCAAACTTTATGAAAACTTGTAATTATATTACTTTAAGATGATTAGACACTGTTGGCTTCTTAAAAGATCATTTCTCTCAAGTCACGGTACCAGCCTCTGCACCTGCCGAAATGTTTACTGACGTCAGAAAATAACTTGATTACCTGACAACAAGAATCAATAACTAGAAGTATGATTTGTAACATTCGATATTTAATAACATTAGTAACAGTTATGGTGTATTCAAGTTATGCAAACATCTTTGTTCGTTGAATAATACTTATGATGGTTGCTTGTAGTCAGGAACTATTGTATTTTTTAGTATCATTGATGACATACATGTAACGTTAAGCACTTTAATTTGTAATTAAGCTTTAAGCCAAACACACTACAATTATGCGACGCAACACCACATGCAACAATATTCAATACGATCTAACAAAAAAACTGTTGTATATATTGTTATGAGTTCAGTTTCACACACTTCACAATATAAATAATATATATACAATGTAAAGTTGACCTTTGGTACCTCTTTATTTCCAGACAACCCTCTACTGGATGAACTAAAACCAAAGCACAGGGCCAAAGTTTTAGAGAAGATCTCCACCAACATTCCTCTAAAGGTCACTGCGCATCTCATCAGTGATGAAGGGTACTGGCAGAGGTGCTGCAAAGCAAGATGGGATATCTGCGACGTCTCGCATTACGGCGGCAGCTGGAAGAGGATGTACTTTGAGCGGAACCTGGAGCACATCATCGAACACTTCGTCCCCGAGAGAACCAACATGGACGTCGTGACGGACGTCTTACCGCTGTCGGGAGAATACATCAAGAGACTCAACATCAAACAGCTGCTTCCTCCAATCAAGGAAGAGACCAAGAAAGACGATGACACCTCGGAAACGGGGAGCGAGCTGGGAGACGGACCTGAGGTGGATCACTTCGAGTTCGGTCCGGTGTTTGAGAAGCTGCCGCATCTCGAGGAGTTTGGCGTGACGTATGGAGTGAAGGACTGCGGGATGAACTTTGAGTGGAACCTGTTCCAGTTCACCACGCGGGACTGCCTGCTGATATCCAAGGCCGTGAAGAGCTGCAAGACGCTGCAGAAGTTTCACCTGTGCCGCAGCAAGGTTGACGACGATAAAGTTCGCGTCCTCATCAGTCACCTCCTGGACCATCCCTCGCTGACGGAGCTCGATCTCTCGCACAACATGATCGGAGACAGCGGGGCACGTGCCGCCGGCAAGCTCATCAACCGCAGTAGAGTAGTCAAGATGAACCTGTGCGACAACAAGATAGGCGCCCCCGGTGCGCTGGCTATCGGCCATGCCGTGTCGAAAAACACAACGCTAAAGTGTTTGGACTTGCGTCTCAATCGCCTTGGTGATGATGGCGGACAGGCCATCTGTAAAGCCCTTCTGAAGAACTCCACTCTGACCGACCTGAACATTGGGAGTAACAACATGACGGAACCGACAGCCTCCATCCTGTCCCAGGTTCTCACAACCAACACAACGATTCGCACGATCAACCTATCCTGCAACAGAGTTGGGCCCGTAAGTATGGCGTAGCATTTTTGCTGTTTCATTTACCTGTAGCAGACTTGAGAAGTTCCCAATATATTCAATATGCACCTCCTTTCTTTTCACTTGAAATACAATCTAGTAGTGGTGCGTAACTAAACTCATATTCAGGTTCAGGTCCGGATTCAGGTCCAGCAGTTCAGGTTCAGGTCCGGACTTTAAGTCTTTAAGACTTCAAGGTTTTAGATGGTTTAGAATAAGAAAAAGGGAATACAAGTGACAGATAGCTTTTTGCAAGTCCATACTTGGCTCTGGACATTTAGTTTTTTTTTTACTTTGACCTAAACATTTTTAGGTCCAATTCCAAGTCTGGGCTTTAGGTACACACCGCTACAATCTAGCCTCTACCAGGCTCAACAGGTCACTGGAAAATTGGCCAAATAGACAGATAACATGCCAGAGTAGTTAGGTCAGGTGCCAAGCAGTACAGCCTTGGGAGCCTGTCAGGAGGCACAAACTGTGCTCCCTCTCAGCTTATTCCTCTGGCATGTTATGAGTCTACATGTTTTGGGGCAATTTCTGCTATTTTTTCGGTGACCTGTGGAGCCTGTTAGAGATGAAGCATTATGCATTGCTACAACATCTCATGCTTAAAGAACCACATCACAAGATAAACTATTTTCTTGTGAAACATAATGTCATAGAGGAATAGAGCTGAATGAATGTTGTAAAGCTGACTTTGGTTGTGGAAGTAAAAGGCAATACCATTCCCTACATACAGTGGATAACAACCCACTGCCCCTACAGCCTCAGAAAGGGCTATGGGACCTCAGTGTCACTGATGAAAGACGCCGGATGGTTGTCTGAAACATCTGAAGGTTTCCAAAATCAAATCCAGTTGCTTGAGTAACTGCTTTTTGGCTTATTCTTATTACTTGGATGTCTAACCTTCATCGACGTACGGGACTATATACCTTTTACAAACATTCAACTACAAATGCTGAGTGTTTGAAGATCATCATTCATATCTGTCTATCTGTACTTTCCTATCTCCTATCACAATATGAGCACCCAAAACAAATTAAGACAAATATTGACGAGTCAGATGCAGAATGACAGACTAAAGAACTCTCCCATACGATACCCTACATAATGCATCTTTTAAATGCTTAATGTGAAGAATTTCTGCATTGTTACTAATTATGCAAATAAGTCCCTAATTTGCATAATTAATTTGAAAGTGTACTAATTCTTCTTAGTATGTCTAGTAAATGATTGGGCTGTCAACACTGACCTGTGTACGTTAGTGAAAGGTGTACATAAGCAAGCCTAAATTATGCAAATGTAAAAGTCATTTGCATAATCAGAATATGTCATGGAGGTATGAGGTCTCCGAACTCTTGTTTTTAAAGTATTGCTACACACACCTTAGTTGTATAAATATCCCAAATGTTAAGCATTATTGCAATGTCTTATTATATACTTGATTATAAGATAATGTACTAGGTTCTAGAACAATTTCTGTCTTGACAACAATTATTGTAAAGAATCCACAATTCAGCCGACAGGCTGCAAGAGATTTTCAAACAAATATTAATAAACCATTCATCATCATCTCAGGATGGAGGTAAACAGCTGCAGGAGGGTATGGAGGAGAACAGCACAGTTTTGGAGATGGATCTGCGGCTCACCGAGGCCGGCCAGGAGAGCGAGTACTGCATCAACCAGATCCTCAAGAAGAACCGAGAGGACGACCGCCAACTGCGGCTTCAGAACGAGAAGAACAAGCAGTCCTCGTGACCGTCCGTTTAACTCCATCTAGTGGCCGGTTTTAAATTGCATGGGCTGTCTTTTCCTAAAAATTATGGAAAGTTTTTCAAACACTGTGACCATTTCTTTTGTGAAAGGATCTTTCCCTTTAAAATATGCACTGGTACAGGGTTGGACAAGTTTTCTAAAATCCACTTGTCCTATCAGGCAAGTACATAGAAACACTTGTCCGGACATTTAGAAGACATTTGTCTATTAGTAAGTATTTTCAATTCCATCAATGGAATTCTTTTATTGTTGGCTCTATTTTTATGTGTTTCCAATGCTTAATGCTATGACTGTGAAAGGTAACATAATGATTATGAAAATCTCTCATGGAAAAATCCCCGATCGGACAAGTTGCACTAGCCCAATCAGCACTTTAACTTGCTCTGGACAATCGGGCTAGTGGACTTGTCCAACCCTGTAGTAGTTACATGTGTCTTTAATAGGGCTGGGTATCGGTACAGCGTACCGGTACAAAACCGGTTTTTCTTATTGGACCGGTCCAGAAAAACCGGACCTGAAAAAATTAGGTGGACCGGATGTTGGACCGATTCGAAGATTAACAGATTATTTTATCAGGCATTCATACGTTTGGGCGCTCGCAGGTGGAAGAAAATAACAAGAGTGAAGTAAAGTAGAGTTTATAGTAATTTCTACCAAGTTTTACAGCCAATCGTACAGGTACAGTTAGCGTTGAAGGATTTTAGAACGCCAGTGTAAGTCTAATACTCTACCAAACAGATCTCTATGTAGTGAAATGGACCATTGGTATGAGTCATACTGAATCAGGTCCAGGTTCAGGTCCGGACCTGGACCTGATCCTTTGGACCTGAACCGGACCTGGACCTGAATTTTCTGTACCGGTACCCAGCCCTAGTCTTTAACAATACAGGTGAACATCCACAATTCCTGCTTAGTCATTTACTTGTAATTTGTTACTAGTGCCACTAGCTTGTTTTGTCTAAAAATAAAAGTATAACAACATAAAAAAAAAGGCAATATTGTTCACTGTTTCATTAACATAGATTAAACTAAAATGTTGCAAGTGCACGGTATTGTTTGTTTAAAGTCTTCATGATATGTCATAATTTTGTCTTCTCGAATGTAATGTAGTATTTTGGGGATTCTAACTTGGTCGTCTATAATTTCACATTAAAGTGTTGAGATTACAGGTTTGGTGTTCAGTTGTCCATGTTGGTTATTGAAATAGATGAGTCTCAATATCAACTTAGGCCACAGCAAGTAAATTTTACGGATGACATCCTATGCAGGGTGCAAAATTAATAAGATGGCGCCAAAAAACCCAAGATGGGTAAAAAAACAAGATGGCTAAATTTTTTAAATAGACACCATACAATGTAAACGTCGTAACAAGATTTGAAGGGACAAAACGGGGAATCACAACTAACAAGGCATTCATTCCTGCAGTGAACTAGTGTAATGAAAGTGATACTAGAGTGGTACACTGGTATCATTTGCCAAGCTGGCAACTACATTCATTGCTTCATATTGGTGGCACTTTTACAACTCTCCAACAAGTTACACTTCTGCAACTATTGAGCCATGGCTACCTCCCTAGTGTCACTTCTACAAGTATGATTATTAGGCTACTACACAACATTTTGGTCTATCTGACCATTCCCGAAGAGGAAAGACATTTTTTTTTCTGAAATCAGGTGAAAATTATTGAGCGCTGATGTCATCCATAAAATCTACTTGCTGTGGCCTTAATGATAGACTTGTACAACACTTCTTTCCTCCCTTATATCTTGTGTGATGATTTTATCACTTCTTGAGGTTCTAGATTCAAATCTGCTGACATGCCATTGCTGTTGTGCCCTTGTCACTTTACACAACTTATTATGAAATTTGAAAAAAAAAAATTGATGCTCGGCTAAAAGGATACACAAAGCAATGAAGAGCAAAAGGAAAAGTGACAACCAAGCAGTTCTGGCATATTGAATTGATTACTCCAACGCAGACTATTATATTTCTTACCACTATCTATCACTGCACATGTCAATTTCAACAAAACTCAAATGCACATTTATTTACCATTTTACTGCTAAAGCAGACAAGTCCTAGTTTTACTGATATGATTTAATGATAAATAATAATTGAGAACAAAGATGTATAATAATTGCCATCAATATAGATCTATTTTCTGACCAATAGCATAGCTTAAATCTGAAAAGTCTCCATAAGAATAAAAATACAAACTACTGCCGTTGACTACTTAACTTGAGCAGCTATAGCAGCAAAAACCAGAGACCTATTATGCTACATGAAGCAAAAGTACAAATATTTTTTATCTCAAAAATAGAATTCCATATCATAAGACTGCAGACTTAAGAGCAAATGTCTGTAAGGATCAAACAATGGTGGCAAAGGTAAAAAAATAGATTTGGCTCATATTTTGCACAGTGATAGTACTTGGTCCACAACCCCTCAAAATAGCTTTCTTTTAGATCAAAACTCCTTGTTGCCATGGTAACGGGCAAACAAAGTTTTCTGGCCATTTTTCCCAATTTTCGCATCTCAAAAACACAGAAATCAGCATATTTTACGGCACTGTCTCGGCAACACCTTTAAACCTATCATCAAAACAAAACATGATCTGAATAGACCAACATTTTGGCTTTTTAAAAATTGTTGTGAAATTTCCAAAGTCGTACATTTTCGTTCTTGGGCAGCCTGAAAACAGTGCAATGTTTCAAGCTTCAAAAAATTTGATTTTTGGCCCAACTTTGTAACGCTATAAGTGCCAAGCTGGTAATTTTTTTGGCTTGAAATTTGTACCATATATAGATCCTTAGAATATCTATTAAATGCATTGTTGCAAAGTTTGGAGTCTTGTTTGGTTGTCACGTGACTGTCCCCTAAAGTAGGCCACTTTTTGTGTTTGGCGAAAATTGTGAACTTTAGCCATGTTTAAAGTACGCTACTTGAAGAAGTAAAATATATTTCTGAATCAACTTCTTATCAAATGTGGATCTACGTATTGCCTATCAAATAAATGCTTGTAGAGTTTCGGGTTACGACGTTCAGTCACGTGGTTGTCCCTCAAAGTAGGCCATTTTTTTGCATTTGACGAAAATTGTGAATTTTAGCCATGTTCAACGCACGCTACGTGACGAAGTAAACACGGATTCTTATTCAATTCTGATCAAATGTACATCTATGTATTGTCTATCAAATAAATGCTTGTAGAGTTTCGGGTTACGACGTTCAGTCACGTGGTTGTCCCTGAAAGTAGGCCATTTTTTTGCATTTGACGAAAATTGTGAATTTTAGCCATGTTCAACGCACGCTACGTGACGAAGTAAACAAGGATTCTTATTCAACTTCTGATCAAATGTACATCTATGTATTGTCTATCATATAAATGCTTGTAGAGTTTCGGATCATAACGTAAAGTCACGTGGTTGTCCCTGAAAGTAGGCCATTTTTTTGCATTTGACAAAAATTGTAACCTTTAGCCATGTTCAACGTACGCTAGATTGCGAAGCAAAATAAAGTTCTGATTCAACTTCCTGCCAAAGGTAAATCTATGTATTGCCTGTCACACTTGTAGAAAATTAGATCATGAAGTAAAGTCACGCGGTTGTCCTTGAAAGTAGGCCACTTTTTTCATTGGACGAAAATTGTGAATTTTCAAAGTACGCTACGTGTACCCTGGTATCCAGCCGTATTATAGTTCCCGAGTCTCTTTTGTCCTCTTCGCAGATACATATTTCACTCGTTCTCATTGAATTGTAAATAATGGCCTTATTGACTACATCATTTAGGTATAAGAGGATGTCCCTAGGGACACTTAAAAAGTAGGCAGCTTTTTTACACCAGGTCAAATAGAAAGCTTAGAAAGCTTCGAACAATGCTAACGTTCGTTACAGTCATTTCTGTACAACATTGGATACAAATGGCAGTCAACAACCCTTCCTTGTTTCTTTAGAAAGCCAGAAAAACTGTGCAGCGTCACAAAAACGGTCATTTCTTGTCTTATACGTGGATAATATAACAGTGGCAACTGGCAACCATCAAACTGGTGGTGGTAACGTTTGTTACCGAATTTGGCTACTACTTGAATTTTTCGTTTGTTATCAGGCGACAACCATTTTTTACGGGGGTGAAATTCCACCCGTGGCTAAGATAATCTTCCAAGCCATCAACCAAAATGAATCTTTTGGAAAACATTCCAGGGATTGTGGAAAAATGAAGGAACCTGTGATTTTGTCTAAAATTTGCTGCAAATCAAGTCGCAAAAGCAGGCGACAGCATTTTTACATTTAAATGAGAACGAGACATTTGCGAAGAGGACAGAAGAGACTCGCGATCGGGAGCTATAATATAGCTGGATACCAGGCTACACTACGTGACGAAATTAAGAAGAATTCTGATTAAACTTCTGGTCAAATGTACATCTTTGTATTCTTAATTTTCTTTCTTCGAATAAATGCTTGTCGAGTTTCAGGTCATGACAATTAGTCACATGGTTGTCCCTGAAGCCAGGTCACCTTATGTGCTCGACAAAAATTGTGAATTTTAGCGCATTATAGAACATAGCTGAATTTAAAACGACATCTTAGTTGTTAAATTACACGTTTCCCCCACTGTAGTACCAATATGATATGCATTGGACATTGACAATGTTAAAAGAAAGAAACTGTTCAAGAGGCATCTTCTCTAAAGTAACAGAACCTCCTAACAGCATTTAGCTAACTATCTGCCCTACTTTAGGGAGCAACTGCACCGCAAAGAAAGACGACCCCAAGCCTTACTAACACTCATTCAACAATGTTAAGGGCTACACATAATCAGAGTCAGTGCCAGTGAAGTATTTCAGTTCCCCAATTCGACAGATTTAACTACAGCCCTATATGGTGATTTCTGGCCAAAAGCAAAATTTGACCTACTTTCAGGGACAACCACGTGACTAAAAGTCATGATCTGCAACTCTGCAAGCATTCATCTGATAGACAATACCTAGATGTACATTTGACTTGAAGTTGAATAAGAATTCTTGTTCACTTTGATACCCAGCGTACTTTGATCAAAGCTAGAATTCACAATTTTCGTCAAATGCAAAAAAATGGCCTACTTTGAGGGACAACCACGTGACTAAACGTCAAGACCCGAAAATCTACAAGCATTCATTTGATAGACAATACGTAGATGTACATTTGATCAGAAGTTGAATAAGAATCCTTGTTTACTTCGTCACGTAGCGTGCGTTGAACATGGCTAAAGTTCACAATTTTCGCCAAACACAAAAAGTGGCCTACTTTAGGGGACAGTCACTTGACAACCAAACAAGACTCCAAACTTTCAACAATGCATTTGATAGATATTCTTAAGATCTATATATGGTACAAATTTCAAACCAAAAAAATTACCAGCTTGGCACTTATAGCGTTACAAAGTTGGGCCAAAAATCAAATTTTTTTGAAGCTTGAAACATTGCACTGTTTTCAGGCTGCCCAAGAACGAAAATGTACGACTTTGGAAATTTCACAACAATTTTTAAATAGCCAAAATGTTGGTTTATTCAGATCTTGTTTTGTTTTGATGATAGGTTTAAAGGTGTTGCCGAGACAGTGCCGTAAAATATGCTGATTTCTGTGTTTTTGAGATGCGAAAATTGGGAAAAATGGCCAGAAAACTTTGTTTGCCCGTTACCATGGCAACAAGGAGTTTTGATCTAAAAGAAAGCTATTTTGAGGGGTTGTGGACCAAGTACTATCACTGTGCAAAATATGAGCCAAATCTATTTTTTTACCTTTGCCACCATTGTTTGATCCTTACAGACATTTGCTCTTAAGACTATAGACTTAAGTAGCATGATAATGTTATTCTCACAGTACATTTCACCTCAATAAAAATCAAATTCAGTACATCAAAACAGACATTCCCCAAACCAGGAAGATAACAAAATAACTAAAGCCATTCTTGGGGTATTAACTAAAGTGGGAAAAGGGAATAGCCATCTACGTTGTATTATATTATCCGAAAACGTTTCACATCAAACGTGCGGGAGCCAGGTCGCCAAATAAATTTAAAGGTGAATACCTGCCAGACACCATACGCCATGACACAGGTCGGGTTCAGGGAATGTCGTTTGAATGTGTTCCAGGCTTTTAGCTAGGATTTTATAATAGGGAGTCCAAACTTATTGGTGAGTCGTGATAATTGACTATTGTAGGGGGGTCTGGGGGCATCCACCTTCCATGTTGCAGAGTTTTTGATGGTTTTAAGTTAAAACAGTGCATTCTTAGGTATCCCAAGAGGCAAAAATACTGTTACAGATGTCACAGTAGAAGACTGTGACCACAGATGACCTGATAGCATCCCTGGTCAATCAGAATTTCATGCTTTTCAGACAATTTTCATCATTTTATGGACATGCTACTTTGTGAGTATTAAAAATCCTTCCTCTGATGACAGAAAAGGCTTAGTGTGGTTCACATTTGTCTATTGCAATCAAGTTTACTCAAGTCAGTGGCACACATATGCAACCATCCCTTTTGAAGAAAACCACAATATCAAAATTGATATCAAAATTGCAAAAATATACAAGATTTCTTCAGTAATCCTCGTCCCCTGCACCGTACCTGGACCCAAATTTTCCGTACCCAATCCTAGTTCCTAGCGTCCTCATGTAGACTCTTGGCAAATTCATGTCACCTTGTAGTTTAGGCCACACCAATTTAATTCCTTGGTTCACGGATTTTTTCATAAAAAATATGGAGCGAGAGGGCGAAATAAAAATAAAAATAAAAATTGTAAAATGGTTGGGGTAAAGGTAACGGCTAATCCAAAACATAAAGAAAAAAAGTTTTCAGCTTGAAAAAAATACAAAAACACTATTTTTGTACAGTAACAGCACCTGTACCCACACTTTAAGGAGCTTATAATATAAAGGCCAACTTGCTACACCAGAAAGTTGGTAAATGGTTTCATTAATGGTGAAAATTTGCTGAGTGGTAATTTTTATTTTTATTTTTTTTTCTCCAAAAAATAGGAGCGAGCGAATCTGTGAACCAAGAAATTAAATCGGTGTGGCCTTAAGTACAGCATTTCAAGATTACATTCAACCTTGATAATATCATTCAATGAATAGATATATGACATACAAAAAAATTCGATGTTATTGAACATCGAACCTTAAAAGTCATGCTTTCAGTTCTTGATTCCTACCTCCAGACTATCAAATTCAATTTCTGTACCTTGCAATGGCATTCAAGTGAACACAGTAAATGGTTTGGAATGAGCCACAGTGGCTCATGAAAAAAATTTTGAAAAGCAATTTTACTATGCAATTTCAAGACATTAAAATCTTGGTACAAGCCCTTTTACATCTTAGGGTAGGATATGGCTTTCAATTTGATATGTCTGTACCAAGAAATGGTTTCTCACATGAAAATAAAGGATTTTAAAGCTGCAGAGACATGGTTGCAAAGTTCAGTCCTGAGATATTACATTTGATATTTCATTTGGACATGTTGATTCGATTCTATGGATGACATCCGTGCGCACATCAAAAATCTATAGTTCAACATCCAAACTCTGTGCGTTTAGTCATTTGACCAACCTTCCTGACCACTTAGATTTCATTTTGAAACCAACTTTTTCTTTTGCCAAACTTTTTTTCTGCATGTCCCCGTCAGTTTTGGGGGTTCCCAGAGGATGGCATCCACATAATCAAATCAACATGAACTTATGGGGCAGACAGTCAGTAGCCAACGCTAATTCTTATCACTCATTTTTCTAAGTACATATAAGTTAGTCATTACTTTAGGTGCCTCATACTCTTTGGTTTAAAAAACTTAGCCACTGATATCTCGATTTTTTTTTAAATGTCCACCTAGAAGTCCACTGGGTTCTTGATCCCTGCATGCAGGGTGGAAACAATACCGATGTGGTGAAACAGGTTCGGTTCCACCAGATATTGTTTCAACCCTGAGCTGTGCACATATTTATCCAACGCCAGGTCTATAGGTAGGACGCTACTACAGGTCTGTCCCTTTAAGTACTCTACAATGGCAGCGGCCTGGTCAGAGTTGTATAAGACGGCAGGTATACAGCAGTCGGGCGCATCAACGATAGCGTACGTGTGTACGGACATCCGACGCAGCTCGATCAGGTACTGTCTCCCGACGGCAAGGCACAACAGCACGGCGTAGAAAAAGCCCAGCACGAAAACCGTAGTTCTCTTTTTCGCATCACGTTCTGTGGTGAATCCGAAGGTGGAGACAACAAAAATGGTGCCTCCTATGAGACCGCTGCAGATTAGCTCTAAGAACAGTCGTTGTTCGTTACCGTACCCCTGCCATCTCTCGGGGTAGTACAGTTTCCAGAAGGCCCACTTCTCTGGGTTGCTCCGTAGGTTCCCGCGAATGACCTTCCCCTCGATGTTATACTTCAGCAAGTGTCGGAAAACCGTGAAGAACTCGGTTCTCGGCACTGCGTCGTCCTGTACCATCAACACGTAGCTCGGATTCAACTCCAAACTACGCTCCATACAGAAGACGTAATCCTGCTTCTCTTTCTCAAACTTCTGAATGTGAACATTCGTTGGCACCGGTTCCGAACTGTTCTTACTTATCACTGGCACATACTTGGATAAGTACATGGCTTCCCTGTGGCTTTCTGGGGGAGTGTCGACATTGCAAACTTGAAAGACGACGTTTTCCTGACGCATTAGCAGCTCTGCAAACCTGGCCACAACCTGGGTCAAATACTGCGGACCAGGTTTGGACTTCACCCCCGACCTCCTAGCGATCGTGACCACGGTTATGACAAGTTCGGGTTTGGATTTTCTTTCCAGTCTTTGCCGAAGCAGCCTGAACGTCCTGCTGTGTGGCCCATTCTGATTCAGGAAAAATTGTGCGTCCGCCACCCTGTCCTGGTTCTCAGCCTCAACTCTTCGAGCTCCCTCCTCTCTCCTCACTGACCTGGTGTAGTACTTGGAGTAGGGAAGCTCATTGCATAGGATTGGGAGAAGGACCAGAAAAGTTAAGGCATAGATGGCATAGAACCTCCTGTAAGTTCTAACAGTCGAAGGGCACAGCATTGTGCTTCAACCAGTTAATAATGGATGTCATTAAGTAACTCATTTGTTAGTGTTGAACCAACCATCTATCTGTTCGTTAAGGACGTATTAGTCATTGCCGATCCGGAGAAAACCAAAGTGTATTTTCAAACATGTTCTTGGTCTTGTTAGTCTTGAACACCTTGAGATTGGTTAACAGTTCTTTTTGTCCGAAATGTGAGAGGAACATACACGGTTGTTATAAGGTTACACTGTGAGTGAAGAGAGAAGAGTCAGGCAGCTGAGCTGACACAACAGTGCCTGTGTGATGACTGACAACACTCCCTGTTCTTCGTCAGTCCCTGTCTGTAGAAAACATTGACAACTGTCAGTTAGTCAACACAGACAAGGATCCACATAGACTGTACAAAAAAAAAAAAAAACAGCAACAAAATTACAAAACAAAATACACAGAAAACAAGACATATTTTGTTCATTGTACATATTATAAGACATAAGATGACCCTGTTCCTGTCTATGTCTTCTGTGTTTGATTCCATCCTAATAAAAATTGTCATGTGGTGCCATTATTCTTGAGTTCCGCACAGCTTTGTATTATATGGACTAGTGTTTTTGTTTGATAAAATTTGTTTGTTTGTTTGAACTTTTGTTTATTCATGAAAGCTCAAATCGGCCTGCAGACAGCTTTTCTTAATTTGTTTATTAATATTATTCACCATTCCCAGTACGCATACACAACAACAGGTGTTGCGAGTAATATGTCAAAGGTAAAGGCCCCTGAGACATAAACAACTAGAGTTCGGGGACCTCATACCTCCATGAAATATTTATTGCTTTTTTGTGGATGGTATGTATGTTTATAGTCGGTTGTATTTGAGAGTAATGGTTATAAATGTTATGGGAAAGTAGTGGTGTATTTATTTAATGACACAGAGGATGTCCATCTGATTAGTAATTATCAAAATGTGACACTTAATTGTGTAATGTGCGTTTAAGAGGTTGATGGCATATGGTAGCGTGGTGTTCCTTAAGCTTGATGTTTGGCATTTAAACTGTCTAAGGTTGTCAGCGTTATTGAGGTTCGACTATGTGTCTCAGAGCGGTGTGGTGGGAGGAAGTTGGGAAACTCAGAAAGAAGAAGGGATGTGGCCAACTTTAGTCAGAATCACATCGATTCGAGCTTTCATCACAGGCCACCAACACAACAAGTATGAAACCAATCCATCCAGGTATGAAACCAATCCATCCAGCCGTTCTTGAGTAATCTTGTACACAGACAGAGACACATAACACAGAAATACAACCTCCATGACATTTCATGGAGGTAACTACTGTGCCAACTGTTACAAATATTTCAAACAGTCCTAAGCAGACATAAATAAAACTACTGGGGGTTCCCCAAACAGCTGTCACCTCACCATCTGCTTGCAGCTAAGCCCATTAACAAACACATACAGCACGATGCCTGTACCAATATATCTCAAATATAGGGGTGATTTCTGATATTATTACATCGATTATAACGACAGATACGGCTCCCAAAATCTCAATGATTCGAGCTTTCATCACACCCCACCAACACAACAAGTATGAAACCAATCCATCCAGCCGTTCTTGAGTAATCATCTACACAGACAGAGACACATAACAGAAAATATAACCTCCATTCCATGACATTTCATGGAGGTAAAAAACAGTGATATGCATTGTGACAATGATCTCAGGGGCCCTCACCTTTGACATTTTGCCCACAATTCCCGTTGCGGCGGATGAGTACTCAGAATGGTGAAATACTAGTAATTTACAGTAAAATAAGGACCACTTTTAATATTCATCTTAAAATGATACTTAAAAGCTTGTGAAGGCACTATTATTGTTATGCTCACATGTAAAGCTGCTGAAGAAATTTGATGCAAGAAAAAACGCTCCCCCCCCCACCTCTTTGTTTATGATAATTTCTCGCTAATTATGTTGAGTATAAACTGGCTAACGGGCACACTATTTCTATAACATTATGTACAAACCGTTAGATTTGAACAGTTTGAAATATGTTAGTAGTTTCCACCTTTGTGTTGTTGTAAGTTCTGCTGAGCCACACTCGTGTTGCCTCCTCTTTCCTTCCTGGAGGGGTTACTTCCGGTTACTGCAAAACGTCAATGTGCCGTAAAACACCCTCATCTCGTGATAAGCATCTTTCTGTCATGGTGAGCAAACCATGTTTCTGTCTTCCAAATCACGGGGGAACGTACGTTGTCCATCGGAGGGGGTGTCAGGGAGGGACAGGTGATTTTGTGGGCAATATATTTTTGCGGTATCCTTCACAAACATATATAAGCTCAATGTAAAACACTGACTAGAGTCGATTCCGAGTCACCACGAGGGTTGCCATCGTCATCATTTACAAATAGTTTCAATTGTTTTCAATTATATGCCCAGGAGATTTTATACTTTTGAAATATTTCTAATGCTATTTGAACTTTCTAAATATTTTCCCTGGTCTGTAAAACCTTTGAAATATTCACGATGTGGAACAGAGTACTTCTAACAGTTTGTAAACAATGGTAACAGCATTTTGCCATTATTTACCATTTTCTACCATTTTTTGTAATATTGGGTTAGTGGGCTAGGAAGAAAGCAATTCACACACCCTTGCAAAGTATGGTTAGGTGTCATGTCAATGGCCTACCACAAAGGGCCCAACAGTGCCCATCAGTGAAATCTAAAATTATACCAGGCAGACAAAAGGGGCTAACTTTTATGGGGCAATAAATTAATTCTACCATTTGGTAAGGTTTACCATTTTTTGTAAATATTTCTAAAAGTGAAAGAATCCCGCAGATGTTTGAAAATTATTGTAAATAAAGAGATTTTTGGGTGATCTCTTTAAAAATGTTTCCAAAGTATTCAAAGGAATTCAAATCGATTCAAAATCCCATATTAATATTTTTGAAAAAATTATAATTGTTGGGGCTTAGATATTCTTTTATTCAAAAGAATTCCAACTTATTACAATTGTTGTCTAAAAACCCTCATGGTGTCTCGGAATGGACTCTAGTACATTCAAAAACCATCGCCGTTCTGATTCTCAATGAATTGGCAGTTCCGTTGAAATACAGTTGAACCGCACAGGAAAGACAGTACTAGTAGTATGTTACTTTTGGCCTCCTTCGGTCAATATTGACCATAGTAAAATCCTAATTGATTGTATGACAGTGTAGCTGTGCAGAAAAAAACAATATAAGTACACATTATTGTGTCTTCTATCGATTTAATAGAATGATGTATTAGACTTATGTAACTCGCCTATAGTATTATGCAACGCTTTTTATGCATTCAACCAAGGAGCTTTTTGATTCAACCGACTTGTTACCTGCTTTACCATTTTCCAGACAGAACTTCTGAAGGGCCATAAAATGTATTTGGATGAGGGTCATGCGATTATATTAAGATCGATAATGGTAAGATCTGAAATGGTAATGGGAAAATGTTTATCGTATTTGATTTTGTTCTATCAATTACGTTCGACAGTTGACTTTTGGACCAGGCCACTTCCCCCACCAAGCCTCCCCACGATAACTATCGGACGGTCCCTTACGTAACGGGACATACATTAATTACTCTTCACGCCACGCTACTTCCACAATGTCTAGGGCAGTGGTGCTCGTTTTTGCAGTCGCATCGTCAGGAATCGTTTTAAACCATGTGGCAAAACTGCTCATGGCGACGGGAATGTTGAAGCATGTTTACAACCACGCGCCGGGCACCTGTAGGTTCGTTCCTGGGGCGGAGCAAGGTTCAGAAGACATCGAGCTAACCTCGTCTGGGCTGGCGTTCATCTCGTCAGGTCTGGTGCCACAAGGGTTCATCCTCGATCCTCTGTACTTATCCTACGAGCAGGGAATTCTCATGTATGACTTTCAGAACCCCACTGCAGGAGCCAAGAAACTCAACATCTTCCCTAAGAGCGCCGAAGTTGAGGAAGACTTCATGCCACACGGTATCAGCGTTTACGAAGACGATCACTCGGGAGAAGTTCGGCTCTTTGTCGTGAACCATGCCAAAGGTCACCAAGAGAGAGTGGAAATCTTCCGCTTCGACTCCGACTCAAACAGCCTGTACCACATCAAATCTATTGAGCATCCACTCTTGTACAGTCTCAACGATATCCTTGCCATAGGACCCGAGAGTTTTTACGCCTCCAACGACAAGTATACTACTGGTTTGTACACCAGGATGGCAGAGACTTGGTTTTTACTCCCTTGGTCTAACGTTGTCTACTACAGCGGCGGAGAGGCGACCATCGTGGCTGACGGCCTTGTGTACGCTAACGGTATCAGTTTATCCCCGGGGGGAAAGCTCGTGTATGTGGCCGACTTTACAAGCGGTGTTGTGAAGATCTACCACCGGCGGGACGACAACACTTTACTGTTTAGTCGGGATATTTCAATTCATTCGAGTGTTCACAAGATCTGTGTGGACCCAGCTTCTGGCGATCTGTGGGTAGGAGCCCACCCCAGCGCGTTTCACCTGGCCGAGCACCTGAAAGACGCGTCCCGCCCGTGCGGCTCCCAGGTGCTGCGGATAGAGAACCCGGCGGGAGAGAACGTCACCGTCACCGAGATGTATTCTGACGACGGCCGGTGGCTATGGGGGTCCAGTATAGGATGTTACCACGAGAAACAGCTACTGATCGGCACCATTAACCACAAGCTCATGCACTGTACAGTTGACCTTCCCCTGTAGGGTTTTATCCTATCACGCGTTGTGAGGTAGATTAGTACTAATGTGTTAACGAGGCGTGAAATCTCCATGTCAATGGCTTCAATGTATTGTCATTTGTCAACATGCTTAATCTCCAAGCAGATCCGACGGTGGCATAAGATAGTATCATGCATACGCTGGCATAGGAGTATAACCAGCCTAGTAGTGTTCATTCAATGGCTACCAAAGACTACACTTCTTGGTCAGCCTTTACTATTCCATACCACCGGTAAATCTGCCTGGAGATTAATGTGAAACTATGTCCTAGCTGAGTGTCACTTCCAATATATAAAACGTTATATTCTTTCTTATATTCTGACCGTTTCCAAAACCATATCCAGTTGCTTGAGTAACTACTTTTTGGCGTATCTTATTACCTGGATGTCTCACCTACATCTACGTTATATTCTTCATCTTTGATTTTTTACAAATTGTTGGATACTAGGAAGTAGAAGTGGTTGACTAATTTTGTTGTAATGTCAAAAACAATATGGGAGTGCAATGTGGATCCCCGTTTGTATTTGCTGCCAGAAACGTGGCATATCCATTTTATTTTGAGTTCAGTTCCAAGGTAGGGTGCTAGAGCACTTGTGCTCCATTTGTACATGTATTACTATTTGTATCAACTTTATATGTGAATGACAAAGCAAGCATAAAACCATATGAACGTGGTAACAAATAGAAATCTTTTTAAGTTGCAGAATTCCCGGACCAATGATTTATTAGAATAAGAAATAGAATTGTGACATCAGTTCGATGATTTGCCTTTGGAAAATTCCAAAGGGATACTGTATTTTTACTGGTAAGGCCACAGCAAGTAAATCCTATGGATGACATCAGCGCACACATTGCTTTTGGTCGATTTTGAAGAAGAAAAACCTCAAGATTTAGTACAATTGCACGAGAAGACACAATACCCTATTTTCATAAATATCTTTTTATCCCCCACCTGCCACAAACTACATATGTTACATACATTTGAGTCCTTTCATGAAAAACACTGTAAGTATGACTTTCTTCGTTATTGTAAATATAGACTCTCTTCATTAGATATGCAAATTAAGTCCTAAGCTGCATTTTATTAGGTAAATCTCTATACCAAAAGTACGTACATGCTTGGTATACCGGTATCTTGGAAAGCTGTCGTTCCTATACTCCGTCGTTTCCTTGGGATATTTTGACAAAAATGCACCTGCAGTTCCAGAGCAAGCTGCTAGCGGGCCAAAGCATACACTACTTCTTTCTCACACCAAAAGCTAACTGCCACCAAGAAATCAAGACCATAGCATGTCCAGGTCAGAAGATCCAGAAATGGAAGTTCTGCTGCAGTACCAAGGGCATATCCTAGGAGGGCCAAAACCGGCTTTGACCTTTGTCTTCCCAACACCTACCAACGAAATATCCTCATAATCCATCCAGAGGCTCTTGAATTGTGCTGACTACAAAAATCTGGAAACACAGACACGACACACAGACACACCCAAAACTATATAATCCATTTTTCATAAAGATAACTATTTCAATATTTAGGGAGCCTCCTGTGTGTGCGGAACATGACATGTATCTGCGTGTTTTATTACTTCTCGTAACGAACATCTAAAAAGGACTAGGGGAGAACAACAACCCCTCATAGTTCTTCATACACACTCATGGCAAGGCCTACGCCAGGATCAAGAAATCGGTTCCGGTTTCCCTCCATGATGCGGCACCGGATTCGTTAATTTTGCCGAGCTCGACTGGTCCGGCACGAGGAGACCTTCCTGGTATAGATGAGTGACGTACTCGTGGTGGGTGCATTGCTTCTTGATTTCCGTGCACAGGATGCAGTATGGTTTGCAATACAACCCACATGACCCCGACGGTTGTCTGTATTGCTGAATTCTAAGACTTTTGTCACGATGTCTGAGATTCCTGTCCTGCAGTAACGTCAGATAACATACGTGAAATATCTTCATCCAGGTACAGAACGTCGAGTCGATGTAAAATTCAGCATTCCAGGCAGTTTTACCTATGTAAACAGCAGAAAAGTTATCAAACTTTCGAATACACTCAGTTTTCATTGTCGTCTGTAGCCACCGGAAGTGGGCCAGCTCTTCCCGGAAGTCGCTCCCAGCCTTGTTGATCTTGCTCCATAGCGTGCGGTTGAAATGTTCGTACAGAGCGTAGTCAATGGCGGAGTGCTGGCGATAGTTTTGTATCAGCTTCTCCGAGAAGGACGTGTTTCCCAGTTTCCCGTACTGAAAACTGTTGTATTTAAAGTTGAGAATGTCTCGCATGTCCCAACACAGCAGCCGCCTCAGCAGCACCAACGACTCATCGAAATACTCCAGCACCATCACGAGGTCAAACTCTCGCGAGATCTTCTCGACAAACTCCCGAATGTCCTTTTCCTTTACGGATGATAGACTCTTCAGGGGAAAACCCAATTCTAAGGCGATGTTATTACAGGTTTGCGGTAGCAAAACCTGTTCTGTTTCTGCTGGCATTTATGGGCGCCGCCATTTTGTTTTGTGGTGTATGACGGGAAGGGTGGTGCCATTTTGGATCTGACGGATTAGTGTGTTGTATGGTGACGTGATGGGATGGTTAGGAAATGTGATCTTGTGCTCTTGTCGGAAACGGCAGGACGGCAAGAGCCACAATAATGAAGGATTAGTGTGTTGTATGACGGGATTGGATGGGATGGTTAGGAAATGTGATCTTGTGCTCTTGTCGGAAACGGCAGGACGGCAAGAGCCACAAGCATGAAGGATTAGTGTATTGTATGACGGGATTGGATGGGATGGTTAGGAAATATGATCTTGTGGTCTTGTCGGAAACGGCCGGACCGCAAGAGCCACAAGCATGAAGGATTAGTGTGTTGTATGACGGGATTGGATGGGATGGTTAGGAAATATGATCGTGTGGTCTTGTCGGAAACGGCAGGACGGCAAGAGCCACAAGCATGAAGGATTATTATGATGAATGATTTGATGAGATGGTTTGTACATATGATCTTGTGGTTTTGTCGGAAACATGATAAAGAATGATATGCATGGAGTCATGGACACATAACCTGTATATAGATACAGGTTCTTTTATATGCCGATATGAAGATCAGCACATCAATGATAAAGAAATGACGCAGAGACAAGGATTCCCGTACACTGGGTACGGGGGGACTTATTACGCGGACTGGCTATGACTACAAAATGTTGCCTCACTTTGGACTTAACTGAGGTGCTCTATTGCTGTCCTGAACTGAACTATCTTGTCTCTATTTTACGATCTGATCTGTCTTACGTGACAGACAGCTGTACAACTGTCACACGACATCGGTGACTTAATGTCTCTACTGCAGTACACTTCATTAAACTAAATTAATAACCGTCAAAGGATAACAATCATGGTACAACAATAACAATTACAACCGTCCCACGTTTAAGTGGGGTTGCAAACTTGCAAGTATTAAAGTAACGGTTTCAAATTTTACTGCAAGCATAATAATTGTACAGCACATTTGTATGGGTATTCGTACCAAAATGTACATCTATCCCCGCTTTGACTTGGACCGTCGTCGGCGAGGTTAATTACCTTAATTGTATACTCTTTGATTTACGTATACAGCCTACAATGAAGAAGTTACACCCTACAATGCATAAAAGAGTAGACAATACATATTCGTATAAATCCAATAACTCAGAGAGCACATATACGCCAGTCCATGAATTCTCCGTCCGTGAATGGTCCCAGGCTTCCTTTGGTTGTAGCAGCCCAACCGTTTCGCTGCATACTGCTATTAGCCTATACCAGACTGACTACACTGAATGTAGAGAATAATTTTGAAGCGGAATTTTGCTACCAGAGTGTTTGGTCGGCCGCGTAGCCAGAGGAGTAACCATAACCTTAGCGGCGTGTACTGACTTCTTTGGCCAATTTCCCGATTTTTGTGAGGAATTCTATGATAACGACCCCCCCTTAGGAAGGCCTGGTGGCGGCTATGCTCTAGGTCTAATAAAAGTATTTCCCTCTTATGGACTTCTCAGTCCTACAGATGACACTGTTCAGGGTGTTGTATATGGCGTCCCTCGGTCCCCCACACGGACGTCCTCTCCGGTTTCTTCCATTAATACAGCTTGCCTTGCTTAGCTTCCCGTGGAAGGTCTCTGACGACTTTCCCCGCTGCGGTTGGCCATGATTATCTGTGTGGCCAGATTGTGCCGTCATGGTGGGCATGGATACTGGCCGGTGTCAGGAACCTAGTCGGCCTGTACATGGATTGGGAGAGAACACACACACACACATATCAACCTTGATAAGAATAAGAATGATGTCTGTATTCATGCGATCTTAATAAAGTCCCCTATATTTCTTTTTAATTACAGGTACTTTTTAATCGTCTTCTGATAAAGAGTGCATCTACCTTGAAAATAAATAGTCCACGTTCGTCCAACCTGCAAATTGATAAAAATAATCAAACTATTATTCTACTATCCTCTTAACTGTGCTGAACTGGACGCTAAGTCACTTACCGAAGTACAGGAGAAGTGCATTGACTCCGCAGGGCCAGTTGTTAATAATCATCAGAGATCAGTCCTAGACCCATGTTGTGGCCTGTTTCCTCTATGCCTGGCAGGGAAATGACCGCTTGGCTGGGATCAGCTTGCGTTTCATTTGAGTTACGCAATATGAACACAAGGTAGTGATTGGCCTGCGACCATTCCCTAGCGGAAATAGGATAACGTTAAAACGGGTAGGGAAGAGGAAGAAGGTATGAAACAGCTGTCAGCAAATAAAATTATACGTCACGGAGAATTTGACAAAATTTATGACTCCACCCAACTCGGTAAGGTCATAAACATTGTAAGGTGCACTAGTATGTCTTGTAAAGGTATTCAGCGAGGAGTCGAAAGCTCGTGGAAATTACGAAACTGATGAAAAAACTGCTCAAATCAACATCGTAGAGAATACATGAAACGATTGCCTTATGTTAGTTTTAGAACTCTCTATACCAGCTATCTATACGATCACACTTTCGATCACGTACGAGTCGCGCTAGTAGTTTGGTTGCGCAATCCTATGCAACCTCGACGTGAATTTCAGTTGGGCTCCTTGCACTCGCTACATAGGAGGACCCTCTGTAGAAAAATTAAGATCTAAACAACGATTTTGCAAACGTGTCCTAATACCCCTGTCACATTACTGTCACATTATCCACGATTTTCGGACGCATCGATGGAAGATCGGCCATATTTATGATCGACAGAGGGTTGTGCTTATTTTTCACCTGAAAACTGTCCAATTGTGGTGCAATAAAGTTATTATTATAAGCGAGGCTCGGGCGATTGCCGCAGAACGTCACAGGGGTATAAGGAACCGCTCGAGATGTGAGCCTATGACTGTTTTACAGCTCGTCAGGGAATTTCCCATTACTCATGATCATGCAGGTGCATGTTCAGACATGACACCACTGTCACCATAGACGTAGCGGCAAGTGTAAAACATATGTGCACAAACCTTAGGAAAAGTAACACAACAAAACACGCTTCCCAACGTCTACGCCGACAGTGGTGTTGTGTTTGAACATGCACCTGCATGATCATGAGAAATTCCCTGACGAGCTAAAGGCCCAAAAAAAACACGCCTGGTGACGTTTTGGAAAGACGTGCGGGCTACTGGGGGAAACGGAAGTTTTTATTACCTTCGCCAAAAGGTCTTTATGATAAAGACTGCAACTATCTTGTCAAATAACAGGCCATGTGCATTCAACCTGCAAATTAAAAAAATATATATCTGAAACCAACAAGTTAACTTGTATCTAACTTTACCTGCAGGCTCTGACCAAACAACACAATCGAAGAATTGGACACTGAGTCACTTACCGAAGTGCGTTGACTCCGCACGGGCAGTTGTTATATATTAAAGATGAGACAAGTCCCAGACCCTGTCTCCTCTCTGCCTGCCAGCGAAATGACCGCTTGGCTTGGCTGTTTGCTTTGGCTTTTCATCTGAGTTACGCAATATCAACACTAGGTAGTGATTGGCCAGCGACCATGGGTTATTCCATACCGGAAATGGGGGGAAGGGGATAACGTTCAAGAGCAGGGATTCCTCTGTGGTTGCGTAATCCTGTGCAACCTCGCCTGCTGTTGCCTTGAGTGATTGATATGCCAGCTGGGTGTCCACAAACTCTATTGGATGATACATGTATATGTCACACTCTATTGGAATACAAGGCTGCTGGACAATGGACTACATGGCCAACAAATAACCAGTCGTTGCGTTGTTCCCCAATACAGCTAAAACAAATTTATCAAAAATAAAGATGCTAAACCGGATCTTTAAAATCCTAACCTTTACATTGCTTTGCAGGGTATTGCACGCGATTACGCAATTCCATGCCAACTGAATGACTTCTTTGAGACCAATGAATTCCTAGATACACAGCCACGAATGGTAATGAAAACTGTAGGCAACGTTCGTCTTGACATTTTCCTCATCGAGTTCTTTAGTTTTTGCAAGTCCAAAAGATGTGCCCGTAACTAATAAACTGTGCTATCGTGACAACTACATTTTTTGGGTAAATATCTCGACAGACTTTGGAAATATTGAAAAAGACACACCAGTGCTGAATAGCTTATTTGGTTCCATGTGTTGTCGTCCTTGGTTTTTGTGGTAAATCAAGGGATGTTTCAGGATTGCAACATAGCTCCTCAGATACATATTCATCTACGTCTACGGCGACAGTGGTGTTGTGTCGGAACATGCACCTGCATGATCATAAGTCAATTGGGAAATTCCCTGGCCCTGACGAGCTAACGGCCCAAAAACCCCACGCCCCATACGTGTTCGTAACCGGAAACAGGTAGTATATGCACGGTCTTGAATTGAAAAAAATGGGGATGTACATGTATACTTTTGTATGTGGAAAAAAGAACTGTGTACATGTAGTGTTGTGTGGAAAACAGGAGGATGCACATGTATACGTCCAGTGTTCTGTCCAGCTTTACAGGCTCAGGGCTTACCACCTTTTCCACACAACACTGCATGTACGGGAACGCTTCGCGGTAAATTGAGGACAGGTCGTAAACATAATCATTATGGTAGATTGATAGTGACGCGCATACCTATTAATAGGGCGACACTATCAAGAACGTTTTAGACAGTAACGGAACTTTGATGCTGTCAGTTACCATACAAGCCTTTATGCGTCGCGGTGTTCTTGATCGCCGTATCTGAAATAACTACTATAGGACCCCTATAGTATCTACCAGACTCCGGGTCGCTGGTAAACCGTAGAGATGGAACAAATAGAGGAGTAAGCCGGCCAGAGGAGAGAAGAGGTGGTCGCTCGGGCAGGTTTGACTGTAGTTCAAATCTTCTACATGCTTACCTCGTCCAAAACCCAGCCAAAGCCTAAATAATACAATATTATTATACTATCACATTTCATTTCATCACATTAATTGTTTGCAATTATTGCCTTCTATCTACTTTATTTTTGTCTCCCCACATGAGTTACACTACTTACATTTCCCCCCACATAACTAACACTCCAAGCAAAGCTGTATATATTGGTTTCCACCAATATTTAACTCTAGTTTTTTGTTTCATAATCGCCGTTTCTTGTTATGTGATGTTCAAATTTTCCTGGATTTTCCAGGAACCTTAGCAGGGGGTCTGGTCCGGGAATTTTGTACCTCGTTGCCAGCTTGTAAAAGTTAAAGGCAGACTTCAGCCGTTCCAACGGTTCCCTGACGATGGTAACAAAAGTGACGTTAGCAGAGAGTAGTTGCGTTATCCCCGCTCTATCATAGACCGTGTGATGTGTCAAGATGTCGAACGGTCTCCCCTCAATCGGCGCCGGGAGGTACATACGGTCCCGAATGCCGAACGGATACAATTGGTTGATCGACCCTTTCGGCAACAAGAACGAGAAATTGCGAAGATAGCCGAAGCGCTGGAAAATTTGCATGACGGTACTGCTTCCTGTCTTGTGGGTTTTGATGAAAGCAATGTTGGTGTTAGGCTGACAGACACTTGAATTTGACTTTATTGACGATGAGACACGTAGGTAAGGTGGTACATCGTACAGCCTGTAATACAATGGTACAAGAAAATATTGATGTTATATGTCTTCCAAGACACCGTGCGGATGTTTGTTGCCATTGTTTAGAATTGATTTTAAAGTTTTGTAATTATATGTCTAGGACATTTGATAATTCAGAAATATTTCTAAAACTATTTCAACTTGATAAATATTTCCCTGGTCCTGTAAAACTTTGGAAATATTCATGGTGTGGAATTGGATACTTCTAATGGTTTCTAAATAATGATAACAGCATTCTACCATTATTTACCATTTTCTACCATTTTCTACCATTTGTTGTAAATGGTTCGGTGGGCTGGGAAGATAGCAATTCACACATCCTTGCAAAATATGGTTGGGTGCCATGCAACAATGGCCCACCACAAAGGATCCACCAGTGCCCAGCAGTGAAATCTAAAAATATACAGATGCAACAAAAGGGCTTACTTTTATGGGGGCAATAAACTAATTTCACCATTCAGCATATGAATATTGTATTTAGATTTACAAGTAGAATTATCTTATTTCTACATTTACAAATATTTGTAAATATTTGTAAATGTGAAATATTCACACAGAAGTTTCACAATTATTCTAGATAAAGATATTTTTGCACAGTTACTTTCAAAATATTTCTAAAATATTCAAAGGAATTCAAAAAGATGAGTATTTTCTTAAGTCAATTGTTTTGAAAAGAATTTAATTATTGTGGCTCAGATATTCTTTTATTCGAAATAATTCAGACTAATTACAAGTATCACCTAAAAACCCGCATGGTGACTTGGAATGGACTCTACTCATAATTTGGGTACCTACTGGCTGGCAAAATACACCTGGTGATTATTATTATTATTATTATATGTACTATGATAAGATCTAGAGTTTCTAATATGCACATGTACATTCAAACCTTTGGTCATAGTTTGAGTATTGATACTGGAAAGCTATTACATATACATGTATGTAGTTATAGACATTAGACGAGTATCATTGTATTAATTGACTTATTACTGTTGCCTTACAAGTGTGACCATGTACAAATGTCGTGCAATAAAGTTCATTCATTCATTCTTAAAGACTTGCAAAGCAGCATATAAAACAGAATCATCATCGTCATAACGGAATAGCCAAATTTAGTCAACGAGAAGCTGTTGAATATGTCATTTAAGAGGTTATCGCTACACAATACCTTTCATCGTTTATGTGAGGCAAAGCCCAAAGCAAACTGAGCACCAACATGGCCGTTATCATGGCAAAAACGCAGACGACTGGCTGCCTTACCAACATCATGGCCACCTCGGAGTACTGGAAGGAAAATCAAAAGAATGAATTGAATGAAGAAGACCATTATTGTACCTCATGCCCGTAGGGAGGGGTCCGCTTTTTCACACTCAAAGGTCCACTTTTTCATGTCCAAGATAATTTCATAGGCATGGCTGATTTGCATTTTTCACTGATAGACATTTCATTCAATCTTTAGTGAGTCTATCAGCAAAATTTGCCCCGGAAAGTGCAGGAAATTGCTTTTCAGAGGGTCCATATTTCAAAATTTTCCCGGACCTGCATTGCGACGCCTCGTGCCTTTGGTGTCGGACATCGTGGGGGGTCGGGGAGTTATGCCCAAAGTCTTGTGTATTTAATAGAAATTCCATTAAACTTAGCCAGCGAATTTTGCCCGTCAAAATGAAGGAAATTGCGTTTTAGAGGGTCAAGATTTCAATTTTTCCGGGGGAGCATGCCCCCGGACCCCCCTAGGAAGCTCACGCCTGCGGCGCTCGATGGTGCCACAAGTACTAAAAAGAACCCCCCCCCCCCCCACCCCCAAACCAAAATCCTGGCTACGGGCATGTACCTTGCTGCTGTAACACTTTAGGTACAGGTCAGGATAATAAAGTCAAGTAGTTCTACATCCCAGGACAAGTGAGGTAACATTACTAGACTAGTGTAGTAGGAATAAACCAACAGTCCCATTGAGTATTTCGCAATGCCAAGCGCCATTTTAAAATGTGCCCAGTGAGAGTGCAGCAAAATTATAGGCTTGTAACGTTTATACATAACGTTACTGGTAGAAATTACATATTTATAAGTGGCCGCTAATACAGTAACAGTGGGGTTCAAGTACCGCTTACCGTCCTTGCCAAGGAGGTCTGAGCTTTTGTAGCGTGCTTGGTTTGGCAAGGGCAAGGACGTTATATCAGGCCTTGGGTTTGGGGAGCTTGGCTGCCCGGGTCCGGCGCGATAGGTCGCCGGAGGCGCGACCCTTCTAGGGGGGTCCGGGGGCATGCACCCCCGGAAAAATTTCAAATCTAAACCCTCTGAAACGCTATTTCCTGTATTTTGAGGGGCAAATTTTGCTGCCAGACTAAGCTAACTTCAATGACATTTCTATCAAAAATACACATAGTTTTAGCTTTAGTTATTGAGGGCGACACCCCCAACATATTTTCACCATCTCGAGCAGCGAAGGTACGAGCCGTTGCAAGGTAGGTTCTGGAAATTTTTGATATCTAGACCCTCTGAAACGCCATTTCCTGTATTTTGAGGAAGAAATTTTGCAGACAGACTAAGCTGAATTTAATTAAAATTCTAGTAGAGAAAACGATTTTTGAGGGCGACGACCCACGCACCAGCATATTTTGCACTACGTCGTCGTGAGCCCCGAAGACGCAAGCCGCCGCAAGGGAGTTTTGGAGAAATTTTTAAACCAGGACACTTTGAATGCCAAGTCCTGCATTTGAGGGAAACATTTTGCTTGTAAACAAATCTAAGTTTGATAATGAAATTTCTACTAGAAAAAGGTCGTGGGGGACGACGCTCTGGTAGCATTTCCCCACCATGTCCAGTGCCGACGGCGCGAATCCTCACAAGGGAGGTCCTTTGAAATTTTGAAATCTGGACCCTCTGAAACGTCATTTCCTGCATTTTCAGGGCCAAATTTTGCCAGTAGACTAGCGAGATTTGATGAAATTTCCATTAGTGAAAATATACACAAGGGTTTCAGCTTGATTTTATGTGTTTCAGCTTATTTTATCGTGGGGGCGACGCCCCCACGACCTATTTTTTGTGGGGGCGGCCGCCCCCACTGCCCCCATGGTGCCGCCGCCACTGTGAATGGGACCAAGAGATCGCATGTCGAAATCGACAGCGCTTTGGGCTATTAAATTAAAAGCCCAAGAGTTTCGAAACCTGCCATGTCACCGGCTAGGGCCGTCCCTCGGACGTTAAATTTAGGTTCCATTTTGTGGCTCTTCTCCCATGTAACGTTACGTTGTTTGAGGAAAGCCACAACTTAACCCTCAAGCACCCGACCTTTTTGCGACTAAAATGACCGAGTGGGGTCCAAACGGACCCCAAAATGTTTTGTTCATAAAATCTCAGTACCATTTCTTATCGGCGATCATTGTATATACATTGCTTCGTCAATTAAAGAGGAAGATTTTGAGATGTTAATGTCTTGCTAATTCCAACTCTTTATCATAATTTATGCAAAAGTTCAGAAGGACCAGGTTTTGCACTAAACCTATTCCGATCAGATAGGGGAATTTTGAGGCCCTCATCAACATTTATGTCGCATAACTCATGAACGGCTAGAGCTAAAGCTCCCAAAGTTGGTAATTTATCCAAAAATATTGTTTGCAAAAGTTTTTGGTCAATAAAGTAAGTTTATCATTTTTGGGGGTTGCCATGGCAACCATATTCTAACAGGCATATTTTTGCCAAAATTTGACAATTTCAATTTAAACAAGGTTTTCTTGGTAAACTACACCTGTTTTCGGACAACAATTAAATTCTATGAAATTCAATGTAATTTTCATGGCTTAAAATTTTTAATTTATGCTAATTTCATGACATCATTGGTCAAAATCCAAGATGGCCGCCCTGATTAGGTAAATTACGTCATAATGTCGTCACATTACATGTTGATGACACAGAAATTTTGGTGAGGATAAATAGTCCATGGGCCAGGTCCCCCCAAATGGCCATTTGGTACCAAACAAAGGGACAAAGGGTGACTTACTTTTTTGAAAAGGTTGATTCCTCTACTTCATTATTTTGCATGATAACCATGCCAGATGCCCAGCTTTATAGGAATTATCACGTGATTTTGTGACGTCACTCAAATCTATAGAACTACCAAAAATCGTTTATTACAAGTCATCAAAAGTGGTTTTAATAATCCCCAACCACATTTGATGAGTATTTCTCTGCACTTAGATCATACAAATACCTGTTGAATATATTTGGAACCATTTTGAAATAAATTTAGACAAATTTCCACATTGGTTGCCATGGCAACGGTGAAAAATAACATTTTTTTACAGGAAAGTTGCTAAACAAGCCATTGTTGGATGCTTTTGAAATTTAGCCATTATCAAGGCATGACCAATGACACCGAACGATTCATAACTAATGTAAGGGCTCTTAGAAAACATTTTAGTTAGGTAAGAATTAAATAGAACTTTTTAGTATTTTAATCCATACTACAGTGTGAATTGAAATACATGTATATTGTTTTTTTGCCGTGTTTCTCCTGCCAAATCTTTAAATAAATGGATTCAACTTTTTCATCTTTGGCCCAAATGAGTTGCAATTTGGCATGGAGGTAGAGATAGCAAATACCCCCAGACTTTTTTCCTCTCTTTTTTGGTAGAGACCTTAAAAATTGTTTCATTTAGGGTTTTTAGTCATTTTTGGCGGAAAATATATATTTTGGGCCCCTGTACCCTGGTATTACAACCTACTGACCTGAAATTTGATACAGAGGTGCATTGGGCATTTGCTCACAGGGCGCTATGAACAATTTGTGCTTACATTACTTCAAAAATGAGTTATTTGAGTTATTACACTGAACGATTCATAAACAGTGGTAGGGTTCTTAGTGGTTAGTTTAGCTCATTGGCTAGGTGCGTAAGAAAAGTAGACATACTTAGCAAAGAAGTTAGGAGACAGAAATCAGGACGCTATTTTGACATCTTGCCACTGTCATCTTGCATTTTCCAATGCAAACGTTCATCGATGTCTTGTGCCAAGGTAGAGATAGCAAATACCCCCAGACTTTTTTCCTCTCTTTTTTGGTAGAGACCTTAAAAATTGTTTCATTTAGGGTTTTTAGTCATTTTTGGCGGAAAATATATATTTTGGGCCCCTGTACCCTGGTATTACAACCTACTGACCTGAAATTTGATACAGAGGTGCATTGGGCATTTGCTCACAGGGCGCTATGAACAATTTGTGCTTACATTACTTCAAAAATGAGTTATTTGAGTTATTACACTGAACGATTCATAAACAGTGGTAGGGTTCTTAGTGGTTAGTTTAGCTCATTGGCTAGGTGCGTAAGAAAAGTAGACATACTTAGCAAAGAAGTTAGGAGACAGAAATCAGGACGCTATTTTGACATCTTGCCACTGTCATCTTGCATTTTCCAATGCAAACGTTTATCGATGTCTTGTGCCATCATTATGTTAAAAGTCCTCAAAATGACTTTTCGTTGTGAGTTGTAAGTCTGACTCAGTTACATATGGATGATATGGAGCATAATCCTAGGTCATCTTATCTTCTTTCTGTAGACAACAACAAGACTCACATGCCTCCTGGCATATTTACAACAACGAGGCAATTCACAGCAACGATTCAGCAAGAGGGCTGTTCATAAAAATTGGAATCATTGTAAGGGACATATCAAATGCTGATTCAATGCTAAAATCTTAGGAATACTATTTGTTTAAAATCTGAGTTTCAAAGTGGTATACAGTAGAAGCCAGTTAATTGCGCGTCGGATAAACGCACACTTCAGTCAATTGCACGGAATCCTTAAATTCCAAACCAGCTTCCATTCACTCCATTGTTAGTGACTTCGCTTATCTGCACGATGAAAAGTCACCAATAATGCACGTAAATTTGTCAAACATCGTCGCCAAATGGACTGAATATGCGTGCTGAAAATCGGCATACGCGGTACAATTAGGCCGATAATTGCCTGTGTAGAAGCGCAATACCGACAACATGTATGAAATTGTTATTGGGAGCAAAGGAAAATGATATTGTGGGAGGTCGTGGGCGGGTCCTGCGCGTGTCGGCGCCATAAAAAGACGCACGTCCGCCAAAAGCCGTCAAAGCCGGCAACTTGCTGTGCACGTGACAAACTCAATAAAATTTGTTCTCTACCAGTCCATTGTCTATTAGCTGTACATGTATTTGAGATTGCGGGGACATACTTTTGCGCGAAGGAGAAAATATTTGCAGTGGTTTAAAGTCATTGGCAGTCAGTCAGAAACCACACTGCGACTCGGGTCCTATAGACGGTAATAGCGGTCGCTTTTGGCGGTACGGTACCTTCGGGATCAGCAATGGTAAAGTGTACTTAAATATCATATGGAAGGCCCTGTTCACGATGCAAAAAAATGAAACGGTTCATCCGATTGGCAAGCTAAAACGGATAAATTTGTCACCATGAACGTTCCGTTTCGTTATTCTTGGTTGTGAATACAGCCATGGTTGGGTTTGGGTTGCCAGGTGATTGACAGTTTAGATGCAGAACTGTCTCCTGTGTTGCAGGGGCCTATGCCACCTTCAATAATGTATCAGGTTACTCTGATCCGACCCCTGTTGTAGTAAACGTGTCACCTGCCATACGACATATAAGGCATCACGCGCAAAAAGGTTGAAATTTGCATGTGAAACAATCTGCTTGAGAAATGAAGCTTACAGAATTGAGTAAAGCCTAATATTTTACAAAACGATACACGTTAGTAATTTTCCCATGTATTTGCGTCAAATTTAATTGATTTTGAAATATTCTGAATATTTTGCAAATTAACCTATTCCAAAAGACCTAAAAATCTGGGGCTTTTCAAACCCCAAATCCAGGTAACAGATGGAAAATCATATAATGGGGTCACATTTTTCTGCCTAAGAATTTCTCACTGCACATTTGCTGGCATATTTCAAGGACTTTATTTTTGACGCGCAGATTTTTAATGCGTGCCTAGATTTGAACGCACAGAAAACCCGTTCCCGGCTTGCTTTAAGCTAGGGGCACAACCCGCCGTACGTGCAAATACGTGCCAAAACGTCGGCAATCTTTTGGTGTCCGTAAGTGATAAGTACCGTCTCCGTACGAGCTCGTAGGGAATTCGACGGATTTGAGAGCACGCAGACACGCCGTAGAAATTTAAGTGCATGCGGAACTTTCTCTGCGTTCGGGCTGCGGATTCGCCCTCCGTACGTGCCAGTACGGGCGACGCACCTGCCATGTACAGCCAATGAGCGTACAACGCACTGGCTCCGTGAGTGTATTAAAGAGAGCACGCAGACACGCCGTAGAAATTTAAGTGCATGCGGAACTTTCTCTGCGTTCGGGCTGCGGATTCGCCCTCCGTACGTGCCAGTACGGGCGACGCACCTGCCATGTACAGCCAATGAGCGTACAACGCACTGGCTCCGTGAGTGTATTAAAGTTTTCTCACAGTCAATTGCTGTACGGACAGCGCACGTAGAACGTGCGTGCTACGCACGTGGTGATTGCGTGTTCCGTGCTTAATTCGCGCTTCACTTGTTCACCTGTGAATGCCGACGCACAACACACCTGCACTGTAACGAGGGAGCAGGTGCTCCGCACGTACAACGCACGTGGCAAGCACATGGTTTCTGCAGTATATAGAGCCGAGTCGACGAAAGACTGCCAACCCGTCTCCAAGATGCGTAAGAAGACGCAGAAGAAGCCGTCAGTTGCATCAGTAGCAGCTTCGACCAGAGCCGCCCAAAAGAAAGACCTTGAAAGGTCGTCCTATATACATCCCCGAAAAACTTACGTTCATCGCTCTTGAACGCACTTACACCATGCGAGTAAGGAAACCGTACGTAAGTAGCACGTGTAAGTAGGGCCTGCATACGTTAACAGAGACCGTAATCGCACAGAGACCGTACGTTGTAAGCACGTGCAACTCACCTACCACTTCCGCAACGAACGATGAACGCAACCGCTCGCAGCCAGGCGTGGCGTGCAGACCACGTACTTACACCTTGCGCAACCGTGCGAGTGACGTGCGTTGACGTACTCCCTCCCTGCTCTTGCCAGTCGTTCCCCACGTTTTCAGGAATACGTGGCGGACGTGGCCTCCACAAAAAAACGTACGGACAAATTGCACGTACGGCGGGTTGTGCCCCAGGATTTAACGATCTGTCCAGCTTGTGGGTTTGACATAAATGGGGGGACCAAAGAAAAATGCAGAAGAGCCACACTGGTCTGTC
>NC_049979.1:29615332-29617234 GCF_000003815.2 Branchiostoma floridae
GGTGAACCGTCCATGCATGTGAGTACTGCACTGTAATGAAAACCCCGGCACATTTACCAACCGCCAGTCGGAAGCCACAAATAGTGGTTATTCGGCAAAGGTGCTACAAACGGACAGAACAGTCCACTTTTGACTTTGACAGTGCTGGCGTGATCAACTGTTACTGATCCGTAACTACTCTCTGAATACATAGTACAGACAGTACAACTTTCCTACCATGGTGTTATACACGGTGAAATGAATAATTACGAACCCCCAAAAAAGTATTCATGTGTATTCACAGCACCTGAGCAGAAAAAAAGTATGTATTATAGAATCTTGTCATCAAGTCACAATTTTATACAACATAAGTTGACACTACAGTAACACTAAACAGTGATGTTCACGGCGTATGAAAACGACTTTGTTTTGCCGTGTGAATGTTTTAAATATAAACTAGTCCCACAACCACTTGACTTGTCAGCCATATTTGTCCAAATGGGAATTGGTCGCGATCGGCTATCACATATTTTCACGGCTTGCTATTGTATACTGATGGTGAAAATGTGGAAAAAAAGTAACGCAACAAGTTGCAAATTCAACCTGAATGAATTTTTTAAATACAAAATATTTACAGCCATCTGAATTCCGACAATACGCCTCAGATTACGTTTAAACACCCCTGTAACTAAATGGGTAACACCTGAATATACAGCTGACATAACTCTAAATGAACACATCACACGGTCTCTTTTGACTTCTGTATTCAGAGGAAGAAGGCACGACAAGTAAACTCTCAGGTAAGGACTCAGCGATGTGTAGTGTACATTCGACACTGATGCTGCGGTTTCCACTAAGGGACCGTACGGCATTTAGTGAGGGGGGAGGGCCGGTCGCCAGGGGGGGAGGGCCAAGCAAAAAAATATTTTGCCAGGGGGAGGGCCTAGCAAATTTTTTTTTACTTGGGGGGAGGGCCAAGCAAAAAAAATAGCTTGGTCTGCCAGCAAAATATGTCCCTTAAAATCCAAGAAACGGCGTTTCAGAGGGTCAAGATTTCAAAATTTTTCTGGACCTCTGCAAGGGATCGCCCGAGGTTGGCGCTCGGGATACAGTGAAAATGCGAAGGGGAGGGGGCGGGGCTTATGCATCGACCTCGAAAACCTTCTTCACGCACAGAAATGTTATTAAACTCTAGATTAGTCTGCCAGCAAAATTTACCCCTGTCTTATTGCCCTCAAAATGTAAGAAATGGCGTTTCAAAGCTCGAGAGTAAATATTTGCAAATTTCCCTGGATCCCCTTTGACGTGACCGGCCTCGCGCCTTTGATGACCGACATCGTGATAATGTGTTTGGGGGGGATTTAATTTTGTATTTCTAAATTGAAATGCTATTAAAGTAAGCTTTGTTTGTCAGCAAAATATCTCCTCAAACTGAAGGAAATAGCTTTTAAGAGGGTCAAGATTTCAAAATTCTCCCGGACCTACCTTGCGATTCTTCGTGCCTTTGGCGCCGAACATGGTGTTCGGAACGTCGTTCTCAAAAACTTGAAACCCTCGTATTTTTTTTTTCATAGAAATGTCATCTAACCAGCAAATTTTCCCATAAAAAAGCAATGCAGGAAATCGTGGCAAAAAAAGCGTGGCATTTATAAAAGATCTCCTGCAAGTCTGCGGTCTCACGCCCGCCGGCGGCTAGAGAGAGGCGACCGGTCTTACCCCGCCGTGGGAAAATCAGCGTCACGCGTCGGCGCCCCCCTCCCCACTACAGGTGGAAGTCGAATCGTGCTGTCGTTTTAGTTTTCATTCCCCCCCCCTCCCCCGATTTACCGTAAGTTATTACCACCACAGAACCAAGAAAAAGTCCAAAATATATGTAAATGAAAATAGTTTCCGTCAAGCCGCTCAGGCCCGCGAGCTGCAAAC
>NC_049979.1:29620831-29641226 GCF_000003815.2 Branchiostoma floridae
AAAATTTTCCTGGGGGGAGGGCCATGCAAAAATTTTTTGACCCGACCCTCTGGCGACCGGCCCTCCCCCCTCACTAAACGCCGTACGGTCCCTAAGATGAATTAACTATGATTTTGTGTGCATTTTTGGACGAAGTTTTAACAACATGCTCACAAAAATGGTATGCTTAGAAATCCAGTAAGGTGTCCGAACTCAATATTTGATAACTTCCTGGATCGACTATGACATAGTTTTCATTTTATACGCTTGTGGTTTATAGAATAACGTTTGATAGAAGCACAAACCGATAGAAAATGATCAGGTGTTGACCCATGTTGATGGGACACAAGAACATTTAAGACCAGCAAATCATATAAAAGAACAGAGCAAGTATTGTACACGTATTTGTAAGTCTCGTGACGATCACCAGATGTGGGGGTGTCGTGAGCCAAATTAGATACGCACTGTATTGTCAACGCTATATTGTATATTGTCACCAAAACTTATTTTCTTCAAAGATAAATTCTTAAAAGAGACGTACGTCAACAATGACTATATTGTTTGCCAAACCAAAGAAAAAGTCTTACATGTTACTCGTCAAGGGCGCTACAAACGACCAGAACAGTCCACTTTTGACTTTGACAGTGCTGGCGTGATCAACTGTGACAGTCACTGATCTAACCATATCTACCCTCTGATTACTAGTACAGTAATACTTGTAGTTGTATACCATCGTGTTATACAGTAGGTGTTATGTAGAAATGAATGAATGCGAACTAAATGTCATCATACTTTGACAATGTAACGTTATACTACATACATGTTGTGAGAAGGGAGTGCCGTAGACGGCACGGACAGAACACAGAAGGGAAATGTTTGCGGTGGTTTTGAGTTCGCTATGAAGAGGCCACCGCGAAAACCGCGAATATAAAACCACCGCGAAAGAGTCTGCATTTACAGTATATACAGTCAAACTTGATCTAAACAGGCAGTTAATGATGCTTACATTAAAACGCCAGCGAAAGTTTTTAGTATAATACGTTCCCCTCTAGTTTATCAATTAAATCCGGCCCTTAAGATTTGATACTTGTATTCATTTTAAAATGGCCGGCTATCAGAGAGGCTAGCAATCAGTGACCCAGTACAAAAAGAAATGGCCAGCAAAAGTGCCAAAAAAGGCCATAGAGAGCCTGCTATGGAGGCTAATTCCCCTCTATCATTAATTAAATTCGGCCCGTAAGATTTGATACTTGTTTTGAATACGTTAGGGTATGCGCTATCTAAATTCGTCTTAAAAATTCACAGGCCACGTCTAGATAAGTAGCAGATTGCTCTACAAGCCGTATACGTATGGCAGCCGATTTTAGACCAGGCTGACGTTGGCCGTCCATTGAACCGGACCTGGACCTGAATTTTCTGTACCGGTACCCAGCATCCCTAGACCTAACGCTATAGTTGTCACTAGTCATCAAACATTTTATAATGCTTTTCTGGCCATCATATGAGGCTTACCTTTAATGTAACGCCCCGGTCACACACTGACTGGTGAGTGTGAAGTTGGCAAGGACTAAAACAACACACTCACCAGTCAGTGTGTGACCGGGGCGTTACATTAAAGGTACGGAACCTCAGATGATGGCCAGAACAGCCTTATAAGATGGTTAATGACTACTTAAATTACCAAATCATTGACGAACATTAAAAAATAAGAAATATCCCATCACCAATTTTCTGACTATGAGCTGGTCCGAGGAAAACGGCTACACAAATTTTAAGTTCACTCCGGGTCTTTTTATGTTGTCATCATCATCATCATCATCATCATCAAGGTCATACGTAAGGAAAACTATCAAGAAGGCCTGAAAACGTCCGAACAACGGGCCCAACAATCATTTCAAATGTGGAATACACATTTACATGCGACGAAAGCTTTATGTTGCTATTTGCATATTCGTTACTCGCTACATGCTACAGGTTTCTCAAGGTCATTGACCTTACCACCACCAGCTGACGACAACAAACATGGCTGCCACCAGGAAGACAGGGAGTCTCTCTTACGTTCCCAACTGGCTGGTGCTGGCTGTTTTGTTTATCATCCTACATCTTACAAGCAGCAAGACGCAGAAGAAACCAAATATTGTCGTGCTCTTTGCAGATGATCTTGGGTTCGTTTAATTTTTACTCTATAGAGTGCACGGGGAGGTGGGGTTTACCCAAGAAAAATGTCGGAAAAACATCGGCGCGTGCATGTGGGAATATGATGGTTTTTCGTCGGAATTTACGGTGATCCGTCTTGCCCTTTGGATTTTCGTGGGAAAACCGTATTCCAATGTCGATTTTCCAATGATATAACGGCACTTATCCGATGGACTTTTAACTTCCGACATTAATCTGATGGCCTTCCGACGACAGTCAATGGTTTCATGTCGTTTTTTTTTTCCTACAGAGTTCCGATGCAGGTCACCTAGACAACAAGTTAACAAACGTGGCAGATGGGATTTCCCCGCTTGGATGTGGCCATGGCAACGCCACTGAGTGACGAATAGCTTCTTTATTGGTTACCATGGCTACTGAATGATTGACATCCGTGATCGTCGCGATTTGTTTTGTTTTCTCAGCTGTGGCGTTAAGAATATGAATAATTAAAGAAAAAAGGTAACTTCAGACAATCACTTTGAACCCAGAAAATGTGGGTTCGACCCCTTGATGCGACATTATTTTGTAATGTTTTCCCAAAGGGCAAAACACATTGGTTTGACCAAGGAGTTTTGGTTTGACCAAGGTTTGACCAAGACCCCACTTTTGTTGGGGTAGACAATCAAAACAATGCTGGACAGCTCCCCAAAAGATATACAGGGTAGGCCCGAAGGCTTCCCCTAGCCAGGCGACCAAGCCAAGACAGAGCAAACATCACGCTTCAGATTAACTTCATCAGCGTGAATGACTGCTAACACTATGCGCTACCTCAGGTGATGTGGAATAAATATTTCATGCAGGGACTTGTCTATGCTCGCATACTTTAGATTGTGGTTTATAAAATGGCCACATTATGTATTTTTCACAAAACTGTTCATAAAGAAACTGATTTAAGTGATTTTGCCAAGAACAATCCCGTATATTTCATGGTGCGTCAAACCCATTCACAAAACATGTTTATTATTAGAGGAATTCAATAAATGAAAACATTTAATAAATTATGTTAATGAGGTCCTGAAAACTCAAGGATGTACACACCACTCATGTACTAAGTTGTCTACGCTTGCATACTTTGAATGTGGTTCTTAAAATAGCCATATCATAACCTTTTCACAAAACTGTACAAAAAGAATCTGATTTAAGTGATTTTGACAAGAACAATTGCGTATATTTCATCGTGCGCCAAACCTGTTCACAAATCATGTTTATTATCAGAGCAATTCAATGAATACAAACCTTTTGATAAATTATGTTAATGAGGTCCAGTTAATGAGCATTTTCTATTGCTGAGCCGTCAACCCAGTTGCTTATCATAGATAGATGGACCAAAAAATGAATACCACACTTTCTTGATTAAAGCACCTTTGTTTGGGAAATAAAAATGTTTTCTGACTGATCTGTTATGGACCTCCTACCTTCAACTACTATTGTACTATGTACATATGCAACATATCTCTTGCGTATGCGGAAACCTTCTTGCGTCTTTCATACAATTTTTGCAGATGATTGCGGGACGTCCGGATTTTTTTTTTTAACGTTACGTGTTCTAATTCTGCGGAAGATTGCAGGACGTATTGGGGAAGATGCAAAACGTCGGCAGAAACTTGAAGCGCATTTCATGGCCGTTACCGATGACACATCTTTTATAAAATCGTTATGTCATCCACTTGCGTGAAAATATCTTCATGGCTTTCATGGACCCATTTCGACACACAGTATTAAACTACGGTGATTCAGAAAAAATACTACCAATTATCGGACAGTGGTTATCTTTTTTTTTATTTACTTAGGATTCACCTGGGTAGATGGGGGGGGGGAGGAGGCCATATGACCGAAGGAGGCCATATATATATAGGATTCACCGCAAAGGCTCATGGAGCCACTCAAACGTTTTGGGTTATAATACTGTATTGTGAAAGATGTCTGTTAACCCTTGACTTAATCAATCAAACAATCAAAAATGGTTTATTAGTAAAACAAAGTACTGGCAGCCAGGGGCTGAATTGTGACTTGTTGTACATTAAAATCTCTGCTTACTTAATATAATTAACATACACAATCAATTTCTAGCACGTGATTGCACTTTAAAACAAATGATCTCGGAGAGAATTGCTGTTTAAGTGGATAGTTCATTTAACATGAATAAAAGCATACATAGTTTACAGTTCATAAACATTGTCATTTTTTCTCGTTGAGAAGCCTTAGCATTGATGGTACATGACTGTTGCGGAATCTTGTAGTGCGGAAGGTAGGTACGGTCAGTGTTTGTGAATTCCGCGTCTCTGTACAAGTTCCAAGGTTGCGGTCTGTTTGCTTGTAAGACTGTTGTGGTACACTGGTGCACAATATTCCAGAATAGGCCTGATAAATCCACAGTACACCGTTACCAAGTCAGCCACCGGTAGTCCGAACGTCTTAAACAGTTTCAGATTGTACCCATGGGGAAGCAAGTCCGAGGAAGCTTATTCCATAGCGATGTCAGGTTGATCCGTCTTCTACTCGTATGGTCTGGCCAATGCTTGACTTTGTCTTTTTTATCAAGTGATAATATCCAGTCTATTATCTTGTTAATAACTATAGTCTGTGTGGACTGTCTTTGGCTGAGTTCATGTTAACTTTCGAAACGTGTTAGTTCCTAGATTAGTGTTAGTATTAGAGAGTTAGTGTTAAAGTGACAAAACAAACTTTTGAGAAAAACAGTGAAACATTAATAAATCAACAGGAAATCAAACTCAACAGGAACAAGACGGATAAATCAATAGATAATATAAGATAAATCGGTTCTTCCGTGACAGCACATCTCCATCCTCAAACTTTGACGGTATTGACAAACCTGAAGAATGGGAATACACGACATTAGTCATGATCAACATAATGCACTGGTCAACTAGCCACCAAAAGTGACAGTGGTTTCAAAAAGTGGGCATCCTGAAAAAATTGTTAAACTAGAAAGGCCGACATTTGCTTGAGAGCAAATACAGCATATTTCAGCCATCTCCCTCCTCATGTAACAATAGACTGTTCCAAAATCACTCATGTGCAAAAATGGAACACTTCTGCTTAAAATGTCTTCTAACTACTAATCACACTTATGAGCAAAAATGAATCTTACAAAAACCCCTTCAAGAATGGACTCAAAAAAATAGACGACTCCAAAAACACTTCCGCTAAGAAATGGAATTTGGAATCATCAGCCGTCCAAAACCATATTTGAAAAAAATCCCCCCTCTGTGCAAGAATTGACTCTTCCTGCCTTATACCCCTATGTAAAGTGGAGCGATCCAAAAATATATCAGCTAAAATAGTCAGCAAAGTCCACAAAATGAATTTTAAAAAAATCCCCCCTCCGTCGAAGAATGGAATCTCCCAGCTCACCCTGTTTGAAATTGCATAATAGACAAGTCCAGAAATACTCACAGTACATGGCCTTTTGTATAAGAAGCAACCCAGTCCAAAAGTGAATTTTAAAAAAGTCCCCCGTGCATGAATGGGCTCTTCCAGATAACACAAGGCTTGCTGATTGGCTGCCAAATCCTCCTCATGTACAGTCTTCAGGTGGGGGTAAACTTCCATTTAACAAATGGAATTCGGAATCATCACCCATGTCCAAAACTGATTTTTTTTAAATCCCCCCTATGTGCAAAAATGGCCTGTCCCAGTAGTAGTCTTATGTCAAGTGGATCAGTGCGAAAACACTTCCACTAAAAAAACATTGGCATTATCACCAAAGTCTAAAAGTAAATTTTAAAATACACCCCCTGTCCAACAATGGACTCTTCCAGCAAAATAAGCTCGCTCATTGGCTGGCCATTAATTGGATTTACCTTGTCCACCAACCACCTGGATGTCTATGGACTAGGTAGATAGGTAGATAATTGGATCTACCTGGCACACCTGTGGCCCTGACACACCAGAATGACCTAGAGGTCGTTGACCTCGGCACTCCAACCTTACCTATCCTAAACTCTCCCACAAAAACCTCCTTAAGGAGCCATTTTGAAGTGATTTATACCACATATTATACATGGATCCTTTGAATAAGTATCTAGGGCACCTCTGTGCCAAATTTCAGGTCATTTGGATGTAATACCATGGTACAGGGGGCCAAAATATACAGTTTTGGTCCAAAAGTTGCAATAAAACCTCAATAAAATCATTTAAGGAGCAGATATGAAAAAAATGAAAAAAACACATTTGGGTATTTGCCCACTCTACCCTTGTGCCAAATTTCAAGTCATTTGGTCCAGAAACGGCGGAGATGAATCGCTTTGAAAATTTGACAGGAGAAAGAAAGAAAGAAAGAAACATTACGAATACAATATATTTCACCATACCTATGGTATGGCTGAAATATAATTACCCTAGTTAAAAAATGTAACATAAAAGGAAATATGTAATCAACAAAACAGTATCAACTCTGTAGCTCGTTTATTCATATCGAGATATTCCTACATTATCCTGTTAATCGGGGCCTGACGCCTGTCATGACCTCAAGTGACCTCCAGTCGGTGCGTTAAAACCGACACATTTCCAACATCTATTGGGAACGCATCGGAAGACTGACGGAAAAACAATGGGCGGGCGCCATTGATTTGGCCTGATTTCTGGATTTCTGTCGGATCCAACATCGGAAAATCTAAATGTGAAAATCCGACACAAATCGTACATAATTACGTTACCAACCCATTGACAATCCGACCTCCCCGTGCACTGTGAGCTAGTACGATCGATAGTTTCAACTCGCCACACGTCGACCAGGTAATAACAGTAACGTTAATACAGACCAGCTAAGACAGAGAGAGCGAGAGAAACGAAGGTAGAGAGAGGGAGAGAGAGAGAGAGAGAGAGAGAGAGAGAGAGAGAGAGAGAGAGAGAGAGAGAGAGAGAGAGAGAGAGAGAGAGAGGAAGAAAAAGAAAGCTAGAGAGACTATATATATAGAGAGAGAAGGGAGGGAATTGAGAAAGAAAGAGAGAGAGAGAGACAGAGAGAGCTAAGTGTTCATTGGGCCCTTCGTGCTCTGGCCTGGATTGTTAAGATGCTAAAAGTTTATGAGTTTTTTATGGGTGCGATAAAATGGTGGTTTTGTTGGTATTGTTTACGTTAGTGTCTACTGGTGCTAATTTGAAGTATCAAGTAGCTGTTCTAAAAAACATTAACCAGTGTGTGTTGGTATTATTAAATGTCTTGCATTTGTAGGTATGGAGACCTGCCCATGTACGGCCACCCTACCTCCTCAGCACCACACCTGGAGAGGATGGCACAGGAGGGGATGGTGTTCACACAGTTCTACAGCAGCTCACCTGTCTGTAGTCCATCCAGGTAAGGACTGGAGGTTTACACAGTTCTACAGCAGCTCACCTGTCTGTAGTCCATCCAGGTAAGGACTGGAGGCTCACACAGTTCTACAGCAGCTCACCTGTCTGTAGTCCATCCAGGTAAGGACTGGAGGCTCACACAGTTCTACAGCAGCTCACCTGTCTGTAGTCCATCCAGGTAAGGACTGGAGGTTCACCCAGTTCTACAGCAGCTCACCTGTCTGTAGTCCATACAGGTAAGGACTGGAGGCTCACACAGTTCTACAGCAGCTCACCTGTCTGTAGTCCATACAGGTAAGGACTGGAGGTTCACACAGTTCTACAGCAGCTCACCTGTCTGTAACTAAGTGTTTAGCTAGGAAAGTCGTGCTGACAGGTTGTCATATTGTATAGCTGCCCCTACGGCCGGTGAGGCTATGGGACCGGTGAGGTGAAGTAGTCGTAATTGAATATTAGGTTTTCTGTTTTTCTATCCAAATAGAGCAGCCCTTCTGACTGGAAGGTACCAAGTTCGATCAGGGGTGTGGCCTGGTGTGTTTTGGGCTGACTCCACTGGGGGTCTGCCACTGAATGAAACAACAATCGCAGAGGTGTTGAAGACTCAGGGATATGACACAGCTATTATTGGTAAGCATTTTCTACAAATTGTGTCCTTATCATCCATGTTTTTGTTTTTGTATCCTGAATGTTAATTTACATGTTCACATTACAACTAGTGGTGTCATGTTGGCTTAATGGTTAGGCTGTTTGACCCAGAGCCCAGAGGTACTGAGTTTGAATCCCCTGACATGCCACCGATGTTGTGTCCTTTGGAATAGGCACTTTACTCAACTTTCTTTACTTCTAGCTTGATTAAATCTCGTTTATATCAGCCTGCCTAACATTCGCCAACCTCTGCGGGGAGGGGCCAGTTACAGCCCCGGACAGCAGAGTTTGTGTTACACACAGACTACTTTACTCCTCCAAGGTGTAAAAATGGGTGGTAGGGGTGGGATGGGCTCCACCTTCCAATACCGCACCCTAGACACAGTGGACAACAACCCACTGCCCTTATGAACTCTAAAGGGCTATTGGACTACATTTGTCTTTTTACATCACTACAGGTAAATGGCACCTAGGTGTTGGTGTGAACCAAACCTACCTCCCAACAAACCATGGGTTTGACTACTGCTACGGCATCCCCTACTCCCACGACATGTGTCCGTGCCCCGTCTGCTTCTGGCCAAAAGTCCCATGTGGTCTGAACGACAACTGCAACTCGCAGTGGACGGGATGTCCAGTCTACGAGAACGACCGGATCGTAGAGCAGCCCGCAGACTTGCTGACCCTGTCGGGACGTTATGCAAAGCAGGCCAGCAGGTTTATCCAGACCAGTGCTGAGAAGGGGAACCCTTTCTTCCTGTACCTGGCCTTCCAGCACACCCACCACCCACAGTTTGCTGGTGTGGAGTTCACCAACACTTCACAAAGGTGGTGTGGTTTGTCTAGTTTATTTACTGATTGCCTATTCCCTTGATTTCCAGGTTGTTGAGAGAATAAAGAACACATGCAGATAGAGAACTGTCTCCAGGCTTAACTCTCTGTTCTCTCACCTCCACAAGAATGGAAGTATAGTTCTGGGATGGTTGTGTTTCTGCATGCATGCAATTCTGTGCAATATCTCAAAAATATTTCAAGCAATTGCAATGATATTTGGAGCGGTCACAGTCGGTACTAATTGTAGACCTGTGGGCCAAAGTCAAATTAGGCCTATTGGCAGCCAACCTTAGTTCTGTAGAACAACTTTTGATTTTTGTGTTTTTGGTCGTTGCTGTGGTCTTGATCAAAGTCTCTTTTGCAAAATCAGTTAACAGCTAGCTTCTTTGCAGAGATCTTTTAAAAAAAGGTAAGAGAATCCCTACCTTACCCTATCTTTTAAGGACCATAAACTGTAACATTTTAAGTAACTAGTAAAGTAACAGCAATTGGCTATGTTTTGTATAACTCCTTGGCCATGAAATCCTTAATAATATCTTCTCTGTATGATTCTCCAGAGGTGAGTTTGGAGATGCCCTGTTGGAGCTGGACTGGGCTGTAGGAGAAGTACTGGGTACTCTACAACAGGCCATGCTACAGGACAACACACTGGTGTTCTTCACATCTGACAATGGGTAGGTTCTGATGTAACATAGAAGTACTGGGTACTCTACAACAGGCCATGCTACAGGAGAACACACTGGTGTTCTTCACATCTGACAATGGGTAGGTGTAACATAGAAGTACTTGGTACTCTACAACAGGCTACAGGAGAACACACTGGTGTTCTTCACATCTGACAATGGGTAGGTGTAACATAGAAGTACTGGGTACTCTACAACAGGCCATGCTACAGGACAACACACTGGTGTTCTTCACATCTGACAATGGGTAGGTTCTGATGTAACATTATAGAAGTACTGGGTTAGTTCTCTACAATGTAGGTCATGCTACAGGACAACACACTCCGTCAGCCTTGTAAAATTAGGTAAGTCCCAATTCTTTTAAGCATTGGTTAGACAAAGTTTAGTCTTCATAAAGAGATCTTAAGTTTAAGTAAACATATGATGTTTAGTTGCACAGACACAGTATGATACATTGATCAAGGTTAGACATCCAGGTAACGAGATACAGTGGAAGCCAGTTAATTGCACAACGGATTAACGCACACTAATCTATTAACTGCACGGAATCCCAGAATCCCAAACCGGTGCGGTCCAGCTTGATGACTTCGCTTTATTGCACCAGCCGGATAATTGCACCAAATTCACTGGCAAATAGGCTGTGAAATTAAGCGGCTTCTACTGTATACCAATTTACTTATCCAACTGGAGATGATTTTGGAAATGTTACAGGTAGCATCCATTACCTTTTGTCAGTGTACTGTATGATCTTTAATAATATGGTTTCATCCAGCCCCAGTCTGAGGAATGAACAGCGAGGTGGCAGTGCAGGTCTCCTGAAGTGTGGGAAGGGCACCACGTACGAAGGGGGTCAGCGTGTCCCTGCCATCGCCCACTGGCCGGGAGTCATCCCTGACCACAGCAGGACGACAGAGCTGGCCAGTACACTTGACCTGTTCCCTACCTTAGCCAAGCTGGCCGGGGCAGCAGTGCCCAGTGGGGTCGTTCTGGATGGAGTGGATATATTGCCTATCCTTCAGAATAAACATGTAAGTACAAGGGGTGATCAATATAAATAAGTTTTGCTCCTTTCAAAGAAATAAGGTGCACAACTCAAATTTTGGGGTAATGCTTTAACATAGTATGAATCCGCCAAATCTCAAATCATTGCGGTCATTACTTTCCAGTCAACATTATCTTAAAACAGAGTCGGTAAGTGACAAGTAAAACAAGGGTGTACTGTTATAAGAGCTTATTACCTCCTTGAAGTATGGAGGTTTTTACTCTGTATGAATGGGTGTGTGCATGTTGGGCAGAATATATTAAGAACCTCTCGATAGATTGTGATGTTTGGTATGTGGGTTAAGGTTTTGTTGACTTGAAAGGTTTGATTTTGAGCCTTCTATTGGCTAACCTTGGTACTGCAGCAAAACATTTTTTGGTTATCTTTTGGTCTAGAATCGCTGTGATCTTGTTTTGTTCTGCCAGATTTTGTCAGTTGTGATGTCAATTTGTATCAGGACTATTATCAATTGTGCTTCATCTTAGAATGATACTTGATGTGATGCTGTACAAAATGCAGCTTGACAAAAAATCTGTTTCCATACCTACAGGGTTCCAGGGAATTGTTTTTCTACTATCCGACCTCTCCAGATCCGAAGTATGGCTTGTACGCGGTGCGGTATAAGCAGTACAAGGCGCACTACTACACCCAAGGAGAGGTGAACTCTGACCCCAACAATCACGACCCCGACTGTCGGCCGTCCGCACAGCTGACCCGACACGACCCACCGCTGCTCTTCAACCTCAACAACGACCCCTCCGAACAGTTCAACCTGGGGAACATGTCGGAATACAAACAGCTCCTGAAAACTATCGACTCTAAGAAAGTAGAGTTTGAGAAGACTGTGGTGTGGGGGGAGAGTCAGATTGCTGGACACTCAAGCCCAGATGCCGAGCCGTGTTACAATAAAGGCTGTTCTCCCTTCCCAACATGTTGTCACACTCCACAGTGGTGGTGGCCTTGAATTAGTGTAAATGCATTTAAGTTCGCGGGGATTTAAGTTCACGGTAGCGGGAAAAATGACTTTTCGCGGTGGTTTTGATTTCGCGGTAACACCATCGACTGCAGTCTTATACCATAATAGAAAAATGTACGCGGTGGTTTTATGTTCACGGTGAAGTGGTCGCCGCGAAAACCGCGAATATTGATCCACCGCAAACATTTCTGCATTTACAGTATCACTCACTGTACAATGAAGTTTTCATAATCTCGAGATGTAAGGATATGACTCTTTTTTTGGTATTTTATGCCTGTTTTTTTCTTTTTTCAACATTGGTAGTCTTTTTCAGTATTGTATTTAAGGCTGGATGCCAACATCTGCTTGCAGGTTAGCCTTCAGTGTGTTTTCTTGTTGCAGAGAAATTATGTTGTGAAGCTGGTATATCAGTTTACATTATACTTATCGTTTTAGTTGTACATTGTACAAGAGATTTAGCCTGTTTCTTAAAGAAATATATAATGGCAACAAAGTTAGACATGCCAGAAATAAGTTAAGATCATACAATGAAGAAAATATGAGGGACAGGAATGCAGTCACAAGACTTTTAAGTTTTGCTGCCACAAACTTAACATATTGAAACTGGAAGACATTCCCGCACCCCTTTGGAACAAAGACTATGCAAATAATGTAAGTTAAATAGAACAGGGAATGAACGTCATTTTGTAGTAGAATGTAGTTTGTATAGAGAAGGGAGAAATGAACTGTACAATTATGGTTGTATAAAATCTATTCCCCTATTTCATATACTTAAGTTCTGTAAAAAAATTCATTTTCCTAATGAAATTAGACAAACATTGATCATAAGCATATCTGTTCTTTTATCTTCACCATAACTGAAAGCGATGAGTTAAATTTACCTAACGTTTAATTTGTATCTGATAAATGTATTTATTTGACATGTCTTGTTGTGACCTGTACTTAGCCCGGTGTGGCAAAAATGTGCAATAAAGGTCTTCATTCATATCATTTGTGTCATATCTCCACGAAATATTCTGATTATGCCAATGACTCACTTCCACGTCTACATAATCAATGCTTGGTTATATACACCTTTAACTAACTTAAACAGGTCAAAATGCTCAATCATTCACTAGTTATATGAATTAGGCACTATTGTATTAACTATGCTCAGTTCCAGAGCAAGCGTACATAATTTCGTCCTTACACCACAAGCTATCTACCACGAAAATATCAAGACCACAGCATGTCCAGGTCAGAAGATACGAAAACCGGAAGTTCTGCTGCAGTACCAATGTCACATTCCAGGGGGCCAAAAATCGACCTTGACCTTCGTCTTTCCAGTCCCCACATTAATATCATTACAATCCATCCTGAGGTTCTAAAGTTATGTTGGTTACAAATATCATATTTAATATCCGGAAACACACGCATGGACACAACCAAAACAATTTCTCCACTTTCCATGAAGATAAACATATACGACTTCTTCCTTACATCACTCACCTGCCAACAAAAAATAGACCATAGTTGTCCGAGTCAAAAGATTTAAAAAAACGGAGGTTCTGTTGCAGTACCAAGGTCACGTACAAGGGAGCCAAAATTGACCTTGACCTTGGTCTTCCCAACACCTACCCACATACCAAATACGAGGGGTGATCAATAAGTTCTCTGCCTTAACAAGAAATAATAAGCACGATAATAATAATCAGATTTCGAAGCACAACTTCATAGTATGAAGCCGAAAATTGCCCCAAAAATAGGTCTGAAAAAGGTTATCAGACGGGAGCTGATAATAATAAAACACCACCCGGTGCCAGCTTGGCCTAGTGATCGGATTTAATTACTTAATAGCTTGGCTTCGTGATCGGTCGAAGCGCGCCCTTAATTGTCGGGCGTCCGCCCATTCTTCCGAACACAGCCTTCGGGCTTCAACTGAAGTGATACAAATCTCTCAATAAACTATTACTACCACTACTACAACTACACCCCGGCTGAGTCCGTTGGGAAATTCGGTAGTTCCTTAAAGAATAGCCACCAATCAGTATTCATTAGAACTTTGTTGCAGGCGCCAGTTTTACAGCTTTCGCAATGTTACAGCAATCAGCAGTGAGCGCGTTGCCTGGGATATTTGTTGAGAAAAGTGGGCGGTGAGTTCGCACACGTGGTTGGCACGCACTGCTTAGACTGGGAAATGTCTACTTGAAGAGGCCTCAACGGTTTGTAAGAATGAGGGTTTATGGAACTATAGAGGGTCTAGAGTGATCAGTTGGTCACACATGTGACGTGTTATTGTGTCAAGACAATGGAATACAAGGCAGGAATGGGTTCTTTGTCATTAAAAGGTTATCAGACGGGAGGTGATAATAATAAAACACCACCTGAAGCCTGTTTTGGAGGCTATCCTTCATTACTAAAATAGCTTGGCTTCGTGATCGGTCGAAGAACGCCCTTTTAAGGTTGTCGGGCGTCCGCCCATTCTATCGAGGAGCCCGTCTGAGTCGGGTGGGAAATTCGGTAGTTCCTTAAAGGAATCGCCACCATGCGGTGAGTACGAATGAGTATTTATTAGAATGTTGTTACAGAAGTCAGTTTGTTGCAGACGTCCTTTTTTTTTACAGCTTTTGCAAAACAATCAGCAGTGAACGCGTTTTGTGGGATATTTGGCGAGAAAAGTGGGCGGTGAGTTCGCACAGGTGGTTGGTACACGCACTGCTCGGAGTGAGACTGGGAAATATCTGGCATGCTTCAAAAGGTTACGCTGCTAAGATTTGCCCTTCGTGAACGTCCTATTCGACATAGCGTAATTCAATTCTGACAGTCAGCGTTTCCATAAACCATTGTTATGTCCAATGGCTCTGAGCACCCCCACATTACTCCCTAGCTATTCACATTACATTATATTACATTACATTCATATCAGCTATAGCTTGCGTCGTGTCCGCGTAGTGCAGTGGTTTCTGCACTCTGTCTCTCACCACATCTGGTTAAACGTCCGTAGACCCAGCGGCCCGATTTTGCGCTCGGATCTATACACGACTGAAAAAGAGACAAATCGTCTTATCTGATTGAGTATCAGAGACTTTTAGGGCGCCAAACCCTCTAAACTCTCTAAAGGTACCCAGCACACTTTGGGAGACGGTGGGTGCGCGTGGCCAAAAATGCGCGAGTCGTAGTCAAGCCGCAGTGCTGACGAAAAGTGTCATGTCCTCAGTCTGACGTTCATCCGCTTTACTTTTACCTTTTGCACTTTTCATTTCTCATGTACATGTATTTTGATTCAAGTCTTTGTTGTAGGAGGACTACATTTGGCCACACAGGAGTTGAAAATGCGTCGACATTAGTTCCTACGATCATGTTTGAAACCTACGAATTAGTAATTTCTACGGTAAGAAACTCAAGAGGTGTACTACAAAAACTTCGTTGTAGCCTGTATCTTTCAGTTTGAGGAAAAAGGATGTCGACGTGACTAACACTTTTAAAGACTGTTGGAAGTAAGTTTGCTATCATGAGAGTTTAAGGAATCCTAGAAGGTTTACAGTGAGCAATGCGTCACATATGTTACGTATTTTCAAGCAATGTAATACAAAAATAGATTCTTTGTCTAGTAACGTTACTAGTGGTGTGCCAGGTCAGGGCGATGTTGACCTTAGTCATTACACACGCCTGATTTGATGAGATAAACTGTTATTGTGTTGCCGTTGACTTAGCCTCCATCAGGCCTTTCTACGGAGGTATGGATCGTAGAATATGGCAAAAAGGGGAATAATTGGTCATGAGAAAAACTGTTATTGTGTTGTAGTTGTGTTGTAGCCTCTATCAGACCTTTCTACGGGGGTGTGGATAGTAGAATGTGGCAAAAAAAGGGAAGAATTGATCTGGGAGAATCAGTCTGTAGGAAGGTTTCGAACCGCATGGTGGCCAAACTCCCGTGGTAGAAATCGATCTAGCTCAGGACCCTTTTTCTGGCAATGTGGTAAAAAGAATGTTGACGTGAATAAAATTTCTTTTTAATAACATGTCTTCAGAAACGTTGACGTACCGTCTTACGTCAAGACAAGGCAAGAATACATTTTTTTGTCGAGCGGCGCGGCGGGGCGACTCGTCTTTACGCACGTTTGGTTGATGAAAACCTGTTTTTGTTGTGCCGACTTACGCCTACATACCGCACGTACATAACAAACGCTCAATTATGATTCAAGCTGATACGTTTATTGCACAGTGACAAAAACATTGCAGTTTAATATGATGTTACAGCATCTCCTTAGTGATGTCATGATCGCAGATGGTCGACTTTCAGCGCTTGTAACAACGGCTTCTTTCTTTTCTGTCATGCCAACTATCATACTATTCTGCATAGGAATGATTTATTTGTGTCACACCGCGCCCATGCTTGTAATAGGTATCCACCACACCTACATTCTTAGATTGAAAGCAAGAAACACACACACACACACACACATTTTTTTTTAAACTTTCAAACCACCTCTATTTTGTATCACAATCCATCCCATGGAATTTTTTTAGCTCTGAAAACTGGTAGTGAAATCCGTAAACAATCTTAGGCGTAACGAGCTAATCTCTGACTGAGGCATTATGACAGTCACCTTACCAGGCTTCGAAGAGCCTTTCTTGGCTACTGTCTTCTGCTGAATACTCACATACTTTCTTGTTGTTGTCGTACATTTTGTCAGAAAACAAAGTTGTCAGAACACATTTGCCAAAAATAGGTCTAAAATCCTGTTTTGGAGGCTTTAATTACTTCAAAACTTGGCTTCGTGGTCGGTCGAAGTTCGTCGATAACTGTCGGGCGTCCGTCCATTCTACCGAACATCCCATCTGGAATCGGGCGGAGAATTTGTTGATTTGAAATTTGAAAGCTTTAGGAATATATCACTCAACAGTAACAAATAACCTGAAGATGTAAAAAAATGAACAAAAAAAGATCTTGAACTTGCTGTTTCTGTCCCTGGTCGCCGAACGGAATGTTGCCATGTATCCGGATGGAAATGGTTTGCAAGATAAGGATTTATGGCATCATAGAGGGCCTAGAGTCAGCAGTTCGTCACACATGACACGTGTTATTGTGTCAAGACAATGGAATACTAGGCAGGAATGGGTTCTTTGTCTTTAAAAGGTTATCAGACGGGAGGTGATAATAATAAAACACCACCCGGTGCCAGCTTGGCTTCGTGATCGGCTTTAATTACTGTGAAATAGCTTGGCTTCGTGATCGGTCGTAGCGCGCCCTTAATTGTCGGGCGTCCGCCCATTCTACTGAGCAGCCCGTCTGAGTCGGGTGGGAAATTTGGTAGTTCCTTAAAGAATAGCCACCATGCGGTAAGTACCAATTTATTAGAATGTTGTTGCAGACGTCAGTTTTACACAGCTTTCACAGAACAATCAGCAGTGAGCGCGTTTTTCTGGGATATTGAGAAAAGTGGGCGGTGAGTTCGCACACGTGGTTTGCACGCACTGATCGGTTCCAGACTGGGAAATACAAGTGTCTGGTTCAAGAGGCCTCAGCGGTTTGCAAAAATGAGGGTTTATGGAATTAAAGAGGGTGTAGATTGAGCAGTTCAAGACAAGAATGTATTCTTTGTCCGGGGGTGTGGCAGGGTGATATAATTTGTTATTGTGGTAGCGGGACATGCATATGCATGTCAACATTAGGAACTTGACTGTTTCCTTAAGTCAACTATGAAAAAAGGACAGCATGCACAATACGTGATTTAGGCTGGAAAAGTGACAGAAAAACCATGCCCGTAAAAAAACAATTCCGTGTGCAATGACTCTCTCTGTAAAAGTGTGTTCCATAGTGCCCTTAGGGCATTGTGACAGACAACATTCTTGACTGCTAGCCTGACTAAATTGCGCTCCTAGCGGCCGGCCAGACAGATACTCCACCCCACAGGGGGTCATTATCCCCAAAGCCTACCGTGACTGTCTCCAGCTGAATACTCAATGCCTTCTCATTGCTAATAAACGCAGTAATCAGAATCCAGTAATGATGAATGGTTCGTATCCAGGCAGAAGGTATTAATACAGCATCCGAACTGTAAACAAAGGTCCAAACAAACAGAAACAAATAAAACCTCTTCAAGCGTTTTATCTTAATAAACATAACCGAACTGATGTCGTCACCAGGCCCCGCAGTTATCATTAATCATTAGTACAACATTGATTCCAATATTATAAATAGCAGTTTTCAAGTGGATCTTGGAATTCGGATAGGAACGAATAAGCCAGAAACACAACAGCTGTTAGACTCTTGTCTCGGACTTTAAAGTAAGTCGTTGATATACTTGGGATTTATGTTTTCAGATACCCTGATCGTATTCTGCTATCCACAGAGAAGCGACTGTACATAGTGTACAATGAATGTCAGAGCTAGAAGCGACTGTTTATAGTATATAATGAACGCCGGAGCGAACTACTTTCCGGATGGTACCCAGGCTAGGACGAGAGGGGGTGGGGGAGAAACCAAGAATTCAATAGACCTAGCTGAGATGTCTTCTTTCATTAAAGCTAAATGGTATTTTTCTTTGTTTTAGTGTCATCGTCGGTCTTCTGCTTTGTGTCACCATTGTACTCTGTGTGGGTGCTGTTGGCGGAAGGAGTGTCAACAGTACGTACTGGAGCTTGTTGTATTTGAAAACGAATACAGCCCACAATGTAAAAACTTGGGAAGGTCTACTTCATGCACCCACATCGAAAACCCTCTCTTATTGCCTTCATGGTTGTTATCTGTTTCAGCAATAGCTATTCGTCTTTTTCTTATCAAAAAATCATTTCAGTCGAAAACAGTGAAAACTTATTTTACACAAGATAACGGTTGTCAAAAAGGTATCTCATTATTTCACCAGTAAATAGAAGACTCATTCTTGGGTAGTAAAAGACAATTCTCTTACTAGCGAATTAATGAGATAGAGCCCTTCTAACTCACGTTTTTTCACTAGAAAACAGACTTAACCATCCTCTTAAAATTGAATTTAAAACATAGCACCACTCTAAATCATTTGTTGCTAGAGGACAATTCTCTTACCGGCAAATCGGCCAGCTAGTGACCCTTTGCAAGTATGCCATGTTATACATGTATAATATAACATTCCGTGTACTATTAAGCGCACATCTAAAATTTGTAGGTACGTAATTTTAAGAACCACTGATTGATTACAAAGTTGTAAGTAATAAATGAGACAAAATACATCACTCTAACTTGCAGGGAGGTGTAAGGCTAAATCGTTTAGAGACACCACATCGTCATGCGACCAGGAACCAAACAGCAACGGGTACCCCCACGGAACTGTCTGCATCTTCAGTTGTAGACTGGGATGTGTGAAGGACAGAGGCGCAACGCGGAGGGTATGCAAGGTCGTGAAGCGGTCAAAATGGTGGACTGGAGGACGGGGTCTGACATGTTTGTGTGAGTGACTAACTTTATTTTCTATCTCCCTCCAGAATAGTAGAAATTTAGGAAGCAACTAATGTCTATTAGTAAGTGTTTTTATCCACTGATATGCAAAATGTTTGCGTGTCTAACTTATAATATTATGATTCATGCATGGCCGGCCACGTGTCGAAATCACAAGAACTGAGTTTTGACGCTGTATTAGCACGTGTACTGCCAAGCATCATATATACACCAAAATCAGTTACACAAGCAACTGGAAATGATGAATCTATGTTTGACCAGTTTACAAACTAACAGAAATAATGTCTTTGATGTTAGAAATGTTTCTAACACGTATGAATACTGTAGAAAATATCGGCTTAGAACATCACACGGATGTTCTAAATACTTCTAAACAGTTACTTATCACAGTTAGATTGTGACAAAGATTTTCAAAATGTTAGAACATAAGGCAAGAGGTACCCTCTTTGTAATGTGGAATCTTTCTTTCTTATATGTTTACTTCAGGTAAACCCTGTGCACACGCCCCGGCTACCGTACCGAACACGAGTGGTCCGACCTGCGCGTCTCCCTACAGCGCCGGTACCACCTGTACCTATCAATGTCTCCCCGGGTACGCTAAGGCTGGCGGAGATGAAAACAAGATATGTGTGAATGGGGGATGGACGGGAGAAGACCTTGTTTGTGGTGAGTACGACAAACATTTAGTTTTCATTAAGGCCACAGCATTAGTACATTTATGGATGACATCGTATGCAGAGTGCAAAAATGTGATGAGATAGCGCGAAAAAAACAAGACGGATAAAAAGTAACAAAATGCATGGAAGAATGTTTAAACTAGACACGTTAAACGTTGTGATAGGATTTGAGGTGACAAAACGTGGCATCACAACTAACAAGGTATTCATTCCTGTATTAAAGTGAACTAGTGTAGTAAAAATGATACTAGTGTGGTACACTGGTATCACTTGCCAAGTTGACATTTACATGACTTTCATATTTGTTGTACTTTTACAACTAGTCCAACAGTTCAACTATAGTCATGGCTACCTCCCTAGTGTCACTTCTACAAGTATGATTATTAGACTACAACACAACAAGTTTGCCCATTTTGGTCTATCTGACCATATCCGAACAGAAAAAGATCTTGTTTTTTTTTGTCTGAAATCAGGCGAAAATTAATGAGCGCGCTGATGGCATGCTTAAAATATACTTGCTGTGGCCTAATTCCATAAAATAGCTTACCTTGAAAAAAGGTAAAGTCACTGTGTGCATCTTGTTTCAATATAGATTTAATGGGAATTATTGCAGTGGAACTGATATGCCGACTC
>NC_049979.1:29641280-29644916 GCF_000003815.2 Branchiostoma floridae
ACAGTCCTTCCTGTGTCCAACCCTGTTTATCAGGTCCAGGTTTAAGGTGAGTGAGTGTGAGATCTGTGGGTACAGGGCATCACTGAATGCCCACAGATCATCTGATTTATTCTGAAGAAACTGTTATCCTGGCACAAAAACAAACAGTTTCATTGTGCCTGCCCTGCCTGGTGCTGCTCATAGGCCATATTGGAAATTTGTAACCACTGGACGCTGATTGGCTTGTGCCTAATGACAAAAGCTTATTGAACTTTATAAGCAGGATTGGTCAATATTGTGTAAATGGGAATGCAGTTAAGCAGAGTGTGGATTCGACTCTGCATATGAGAATGCTGGGCGATACTGGTGGGATTTGACAGACTGGAGTTGACGGAGGTGTGACGAAATTGAAATGACTTAGGATATTACCCATTCTTATCATATAGCCAGGCACCCGGGACCAATCAGAAGACCCCGTTCCATGTTAGTTATGATGCCATAACACATAGATTCCCGCCAGCCCGTTGTGTATCGCTCCTTCTGATCGGTCAGAATTTGGATCGACACCAGAAGGAGCGATACATACAGGACTCTGACCAATCAGAATGAGAGATTGAGAGATACATGAACAGCACATAGCAAGGAGGAAAGATCAGACCCCGGAGGGAGGAATGATCATGAATACAGTACAGTAAAAATTTGAAAAGGTTTGACATGCCAAGACGGCAATGTTTCGAATATTTTCTGTGGAAATTTTGGATTCAAAATGTAATATGTAATCTCCCTATGTACCAGAAAACAAATATGAAATTTTAGAAATTCTACAAAGGAATTCACACATATAGTACCAAGGGATCTATACGTCATACAGGAGTTTGCAAGTTTGTGTAGGCTCTATGATAATAACGTTAATGACCCGCCTGTTCCTCGGTGCATATGATGTGATGACGCCTGGTCCTTTGCTAATACCACATCATAAAACCATCTCGTTCACTTTGCTCACTCGGTGGTTTCATTCGATGGTCACAGCAAAGGACTAGGTGTTATTACACCATATACACCTCAGGGGGGTCATTAACCCTTAATTATTACCAGCCTATACATAGAACATAATATTATGGTAGTGAGAAAAACAGGATTAAGGAGAAAGGTTGTCTGGGCATCAACTGGCAAAACCAAATTGGTGCGGGAGATCATAGCAGTCACATTGTAATGGCAATATACGAATGTCATGTGCTGTTCACTAAAACATGTAAGGCCACATTGATTTGATTATATGGATGACATTCTCTGGGAACCCCAAAACAGATGCCAGTGTGGGAATAAAAAAGTTTGATACAAAAACTTGCCCTCATTATGAAACCTATGTGGTCCGAGGAAGGACCACACAGAATATAAATATACTAAACAATAGATTCTTCATTTTTGTTCTTTCACATCTTCTTTGACCTTGGAATATTCTATGACGTTTTCCAATATTCATTTTTGTAATCCACGGCATATGTCTGGTTATTTTGAAGCTGCTTTGTATTATCTACAGTGCAGTTGAAAACTTTTTTTAATTTTTGGAAATGGCCGAAAATTGATGCACGTACGGATGTCATCCATATAATCAAATGAACATGGCCTAGTGTCAAGCATTAGGATGGAGCAATAGCTTTTCAAAACCTGCAAAAAACATTTCAAACATACACACAGGTGGAAAGACAGAAGGGAAGAGGAAAGACAAAAGTTTGTGTAAGTAACAAATCTGATATCAAGCTATTTGATGGCAAATTCTATGGGCAGAATATTGCTTCATACATACTGCAAAATCAGTGGAGCCCATTAAGCCACAGCAAGTAAATCTTATGGATGACATCAGCGCGCGTATTAATTTTCGGGGATGGTCAGATAGACCAAAATAGGCAAACATGTTGTGTTGTAGCCTAATAATCATACAAGTGACACTAGGGAGGTAGCCATGACTATAGTTGGAGAAGTGAAACTTGTTGGATAGTTGTAGAAGTGCCAGTTCAGTTCAGTTCATCCTCATATGAGGTGCCATTAGAAGTGCTACCAATATGGAAGCCATGAATGTAGTTGCTAGCTTGGTAAGTGATACCAGTGTACCACACTAGTATCACTTTTACTACACTAGCACTTCTTTAATACAGCAATGAATGCCTTGTTAGTTGTGATGCCACATTTTGTCACTTCAAATCTTGTTACGACGTTTATGGTGTCTATTTTGAAAATTTAGCCATCTTGTTTTTTTTCCCATCTTGTTTTTTTTTGCGCTATCTCATTATTTTTGAGCTATGCGTAGGATGTCATCCATAAAATTTACTTGCTGTGGCCTTATGCAAAATACAAGGGGCATTCAAAAAGTATTTGAGACCGTTGGTTTTATAACAGGCTCATTTCGTCATGGAATGAGATGATATTTGGCATCAAGGTAAAAGCATTTATCCTCTAACTTGTGATAGAAATATCTTAATCTGTTGTTCAGGTTTTTATGAGTGACTGACTTAATATAACAGCAAACTGCTATTGGCGAAGTTCATATGTCACAAAATGTATTCTAAAGGGCACCCGTCCCATTCCTTTTCAATGCGGAAAAATTATTGAAATTACTGTCACAATTTTAGATAGAAAAATCATGTTTTGTCTGGTGTCTTATTTCCTGTGCAAGTCAGTAACTCATATGAATGGAAAGTGAAAGTTTGTACAATAGAACAGCGCACAAAAATGTGACTACATTTCCATGGAAGGTACTGCAAGTTATCTTATTTTCCCTGGGTCATTTTGATTTAAGCTCAATTGCTTGGGGAATGGAGGAAAAATGGAATATTTTTTGTGTGCAAATTATGTACATGTATTCAGGATCGGGAGAAGGGGTGCATACTTTATTTGTTTTTTTGCATTCCATATTTCAGGCCTGCAAATATGTCTTCCAATTGCCAAAAATAGCGGTATGTACTTTAATCGAGAAAATACAATTGGAAATCAACGGTATAGAGCATCTGATGAAACATTTTTGCTATGAATCGCCAAGATACTGTCTTACACTGCCCATCCATTCCAGACACCACACCATGTTCTACAAAAAGCACAAGTGTATACAGCATATGAACTCACCGAGTCGTACAGCTTGCGCTGACGCGGCCATGTCCCAGTGGGCGGGGGGCCCGGTTCACCCCCCGCCTGTTCCTCCAGCATGCTGCGTGGCCCCCGTATGTGGGAGTACTTGGTCTCTACTATCTCTTCTCCACCCTTCCTGTCTCTTTGTCTCTCCATCTCTTCTGTTAGTCTGTTGCTATCCACAGGGCCTAGAATATAAAATGTTAAAGGTATCTACGTAATAGTTACAACATTTCAGGCTCCTCTATGGCAAAATAGGGTTGCTCCACTCACAAGGAGGTTCCTTTTAACACCTGAGGCAAAGCAAACATTTTTGAACCTGAGGATTTCTGATCATGAACTGTTTGATAGTTTGTTACATGTATTTTCTATGGATTAGAAACTGTTTTTGTTAAGTTAGCCCATGTTATTTTCAGAACTGTTTACCGTATAGACTTCATATTATTTTGTTTAGTTTGATGACCCCGGCGTCCTGTTTTCTGGTCTGTTAACCTATTTTCTGAGCTGTTTTTTGTAGAGAGATTACTGCTTGAT
>NC_049979.1:29646024-29651165 GCF_000003815.2 Branchiostoma floridae
ACATTAGGCCACAGCAAGTAAATTTTATGGATGACATCCTCTGCAGACTGCAAAAATAGTGCGATAGGGCGAAAAAAAAAGATGGCTACATTTTCAAAAATAGGCACCATAAAGTTGTGATGAATGTTGTAACAAGAATTAAAGGGACAAAACATGGTATTTGAGCCAACAAGGCATTCATTCCAGTATTCAAGACATGTACTGGTGTGGTAAAAGTGACACTAGTGTGGTAGACTGGCATCACCAACAAAGTTGGTAACCACACTCATGGCTTCCATATTGGTGTCACTTTTACAACTATCCAATAAGTTTCATTTCTACAACTACAGTCGTGGGTACCTCGTAAGCGTCACTTATACAAGTACAATTATTAGGCTACGATACAACATATTTGCTCATTTTGGTACTTTATCGTCATGTTGACCATCCCTGCAGAAGAAAAAAATCTTGTTTTTTTTCTGAAATCAGGCGAAAATTAATGCGCGCGCTGATGTCATCCATAAAATTTACTTGCTGTGGCCTTACATTATATTCTAGATTCATGCTAATAAAGACATAAATAAAGCCTGTCCTTATATATAAAATACAAATATTTTGCAAGATCCTCTAAAACATCTCTTCTTGGTCAGCTAAGAGTTTTTTTCTAGATTTATGCTAGGAAAGACTTTAAATAAAGCGTGTACTGATGCAAATATTTATTCTGCACATCACTATTATTGGCCAGCTAAGAGGTCACAATTAACTCCTTGCAAGAACAACCTATTAAGATTTTTCTCCAAGGCAAACTCAAAACTACAGCTTAACAATGAAACATGCTCTGGGACTGGGAAGCATGTTGGAGGACTAAAGTTTTCATCTATTTGGCGTTCCATAAGGACTTACTGATCCTATCTTGTACTATCATGTACTTTTCATGTACATGTACTACAAAAATCAGTAACAAGGGTCGGATGTCAGTAACAAGGGTCAGATGTCAGTAACAAGGGTCAGATGTCAGTAACAAGGGTCAGATGTCAGTAACAAGGGTCAGATGCCAGTAATAAGGGTCAGATGTCAGTTCCAAGGGTCAGATGTCAGTAACAAGGGTCAGATGTCAGTAACAAGGGTCAGATGCCAGTAATAAGGGTCAGATGTCAGTTCCAAGGGTCAGATGTCAGTAACAAGGGTAAGATATCAGTAACAAGGGTCAGATATCAGTAACAAGGGTCAGATGTCAGTAACAAGGATCTGATATCAGTAACAAGGATCTAATATCAGTAACAAGGATCAAATGTCAGTAACAAGGATCAGATATCAGTAACAAGGATCTGATATCAGTAACAAGGATCAGATGTCAGTAACAAGGATCTGATGTCAGTAACTAGGATCTGATGTCAGTAACAAGGATCTGATGTCAGTAACAAGGATCAGATATCAGTAACAAGGATCTGATGTCAGTAACAAGGATCAGATGTCAGTAACAAGGATCAGATATCAGTAACAAGGATCTGATGTCAGTAACAAGGATCTGATGTCAGTAACAAGGATCTGATGTCAGTAACAAGGATCTGATGTCAGTAATGAAGGATCAGATGTCAGTAACAAGGATCAGATATCAGTNATGCGTATGACCAAGTCCACGGAAAGAAAGAACGTTGTGATTATTTTTCATGAACACCCTCAGCCACATTTGTGCCATTTTCATAAACATCTCCATCCACTCCATCGTCATTCTCATAAACAATTTTAGCCACACCAGCATCATTTTCATAAACACCTTCAGCCATATAATCCTCATTTTCATAAACACCATCAGCCACAGTATCTGGTGCAGGCGTGTGATGAACGGTGACGTCCCGCAGCTGCACCTGTATGGACCGTGGCTCTACGGTAGTTCCAGACATCGCTCCTCCTTGAGTTGTCGGATTGATGGGAGTGTTACCTTTCTGCATCGTCTGTAGTTCCTCAGAGATTGTGGCCAGGTGGTTTTGTGCGTAGGGTTGTTGACCTAGAATCAGCGAGGAAATCTACTGTCCTATGTGCCACTGTTGAGCACAACAATAACAAACGAAAATTCGAATGTCTATACGTCAGGCTAGTTACTGGCCAAAGATACAAAATCTGCTCTAAAAGGTGCAGATAGAGGAGCGGGTGGATCAGCATCCCTTTTCAAACGACAAGAAATTGTTGTCTGGATTTTGCTACTGCAGAAACTAAGGGTTAAAGTAATTGTCTAGACCCTTCATAAGAAAATAGGTTAGCTTTTAAGACAGAAATGATTGATATAAGCTGCTTTTTAATTTTTGAAGAATTTCTCTTGGTCGACTATAATTATAATCAATCTTACCTCTCAGACCAATTTTCATGTTATGAAATTTGCTATATCAGTTTTTACTTATAATTCAAACTGAGAACCAGACTACTCACTGAGGGTGACGTTAGTGTTTGCTACCCACAGGCCGAGTCTACACACCGCTTTATATGGTATTTATGCGGGGAACTTGTGCAACATTCCAAGTTGGGAAGAAAAAATAGCGAGATTTCTTAATGTTTTTATCCCGGATGCTGTTGTAAAACTGGAAGGGATAAAACAGAAAGGTTCACATTTCCTTTTTATATGTAAAGTGACATTAACCAAGTCCCTGGTTTCCTTGAAGCAGATTGTAGATTTCAGGCCAGCCCGATAAAATTATTTAGCGACCTTGCTAAAAACATTTGAAGTCTTGGAGGTACTTAATGTAGTACTCACAAAAATGGCATGGTATATTCTTAACTATCAAACGTCATGGCGTCAATATTACAAAATGTGCGTTACTTTGATTTCATCACTTGAATTTTTATTTCCTAAAAATTCAAGTGATGAAATGAAAGTAACGCACGCAAGCCGGCGGGAAGTAGAAAACCATATTTGACTGCTGAAAATTATTTCGTTAAGAAATGTCCCCACCATAGAGTGACTCACATGAAAATCAAGTGTTCTCCCATGCAGAAATATCTCTCATGAAAAAGTTTCCCCCATGCAAAAATGTTCGCGGTGAAAAAAGTTTCCCCCATGCTGAAATGTCCCAATGAAAAAAGTGTTCCCCGTTAAAAAATGTCCCCAATAGAAAAGTATTCCCCATTCAGAAATGTCCCCAATGAAAAAGCGAGATAGAATTAGCGAGAAATTTACAATAAGGCCACAGCAAGTAAATTTTATCAGCGCGCTCCTTAATTTTCGCCTGATTTCAGAAAAAATTCCTCTTCGGGGTTGGTCAGATAGACCAAAATGTGCAAATATGTTGTGTTGTAGCCTTATAATGAGACTTGTGGAAGTGACACTAGGGAGGTAGCCACGACTTTACTTGCAGAAGTGAAACTTGTTGGATCGTTGTAAGAGTGCCACCAGATATGGAAGCCATGAATGTAGTTGCCAGCTTGGCAAGTGATACCAGTGTACCACACTAGTATCACTTTTACTACACTAGTATCACTTCATTTAATACAGGAATGAATGCCTTGTTAGTTGTGATGCCACGTTTTATCACTTCAAATCTTGTTATGGTGTCTATTTTGAAAATTTAACTATCATGTTTTTTACCTATCTTGTTTTTTTTCGCGCTATCTCAGATTTTTTTGCACTCTGCATAGGATGTCAACCATAAAATCTATTTGCTGTGTCCTAATGACCAAAACACGAAAATTCATAAAAACTCCTTAACATTTCACGATTGTATGAGATTTCGTAATTTTGTTGTTTGCAATATTTACCACTTATTTCTTTTACTCATTTAATCTGTTTGCACGGGGATAGTTTTCCCTCGTCACTGTTTGGGATTGCTTCTATTTCAGCTTGATGACTTGAGTGCTTTTATCTACGTAAATGTAAAGTGCTCTACGCACATTCTCCACAATGCTCTGTGGTGGCAGATGACTCTAATCTGCAGCATAAATGAGGATGTAAATGGCCACAATATTGCAGCCATTAGTACGTGCGACACACGACTACACCATTACACAAGGGAAGAGGAAAATAGTCGTCGTTTAACCAATGCGCACTGTGGAAATGATAACGAATGAGACGTGTTTGGTCCTTGACACGGGGGTCATTTCACTGAGGACAATAGAATTAATTCTCACGGTGTTTCCGTTTTTAATACTGTGCTGAAAAGAATTAAAGGCTGATATGTAGGAAGTATCTTTTCATGTTAAATTTCGGCCGAAGTGATCCAACAACTACTAGTGTGTAACAATGTACGACTGAAATGCATCAGGACACTGGCCACTTTTCATCACCATTGTATTTTGATATTGCGGTTTTTCTGTTAACTGCTAGTTGAACATTCTATTAACTGTGTGCATACGTGACTAATGAATCTCTTCAACGATATACGTTTTTTCTTTGGTAGATCTACAAGCGTGTGTTTATGACAATATCGGTGTTAAAGTTTACAGACTTGCAAGAAAAACAAAAGGACCGTCTGTGATACTGTAATCATTTTAACCAGTCTGCTTATCCCGACCATGCATAGAACAAAGCGACCTTCGTGAAAAGCTATTTTCTCATTACCTCATTAGGCCACAGCAAGTCTATCTATGGATGACGTCCACGCACGCATTAATTTTCGCCGCTGTCAAAACAAAAAGGGTAAGAAATTTCTCTTCCCTTCGCGATCGGGGATGGTGTACATGATATGACAGGGAAATACAATCATATAAATTGTATATTGAACTATATAACAGAAAGTGTTGAAGGTACAATTAATGGAATCGCCTGCTACATAGAAGGAAACTTTCTATTAGACTAATGTTACAGTAGTAGCAATCTTACAAAACAATGTAATTTAAATTTGTAGCATGGGATAATAATACACTTTTACGATTATTGGTAAAATTTCTAGCATCTATAAAACGAATGAAGATTATGCCTTACGAAACCAACAGTTAAAAAGAATTGGTACTTACCCTAATTAACGGAATGGACCCGCCTACTAACTTCTTTTGAGTGGGGACGTCACAGACACGTGACTGCAGCAACGGGTCGTAAGTGCCAGATCGATAAGCTGTGTCGTCCCCCGTCTCTGTTCAATGTCGGACGGCGGGATATAACACTTAACATTTTCATGCTTGTATATAAAGAATATCATGAAACAAGTTCCTGTGTACCGGAACATTATTACACC
>NC_049979.1:29651265-29657157 GCF_000003815.2 Branchiostoma floridae
GCCAGACAACAAAAACGAGGTCAAACTCTCGCGAGATCTTCTCGACAAACTCCCGAATGTCCTTTTCCTTTACGGATGATAGACTCTTCAGGGGGAAAACCCAATTCTAAGGCGATGTTATTTTTTGTTTCATAATCGCGGTTTCTTGTTATGTGATGTTCAAATTTTCCTGGATTTTCCAGGAACCTTAGCAGGGGGTCTGGTCCGGGAATTTTGTACCTCCATGCCAGCTTGTAAAAGTTAAAGGCAGACTTCAGCCGCTCCATCGGTTCCCTGACGATGGTAACAAAAGTGACGTTAGCAGAGAGTAGTTGTGTTATCCCCGCTCTATCATAGACCGTGTGATGTGTCAAGATGTCGAACGGTCTCCCCTCAATCGGCGCCGGGAGGTACATACGGTCCCGAATGCCGAACGGGTACAATTGGTTGATCGACCCTTTCGGTAACAAGAACGAGAGATTGCGAAGAAAGCCGAAGCGCTGGAAAATTTGCATGACGGTACTGCTTCCTGTCTTGTGGGTTTTGATGAAAGCAATGTTGGTGTTAGGCTGACAGACACTTGACTTTGACTTTATTGACGATGAGACACGTAGGTAAGGTGGTATATCGTACAGCCTGTAATACAATGGTACAAGAAAATATTGATGTTATATGTCTTCCGGGAGGGACGTAAGACGGGGGTCCCGTGCTCGAGGAAGTGCCTCGGCCACGTTAATCAGCCTCATTAGAGTCCATTCCAAGACACCGTGCGGATGTTTGTTGCCATTGTTTAGAATTGATTTTAAAGTTTTGTAATTATATGTCTAGGGCATTTGATAATTCAGAAATATTTTTAAAACTATTTCAACTTGATAAATATTTCCCTGGTCCTGTAAAACTTTGGAAATATTCATGGTGTGGAATTGGATACTTCTAATGGCTAAATAATGATAACAGCATTCTACCATTATTTACCATTTTCTACCATTTTTTGTAAATGGTTCAGTGGGCTGGGAAGATAGCAATTCACACATCCTTGTAAAATATGGTTGGGTGCCATGCAACAATGGCCCACACAAAGGATCCATCAGTGCCCAGCAGTGAAATCTAAAAATATACAGATGCAACAATAGGGCTTACTTTTATGGGGGCAATAAACTAATTTCACCATTCAGCATATGAATATTGTATTTAGATTACAAGTAGAATTATCTTATTTCTACATTTACAAATATTTGTAAATATTTGTAAATGTGAAATATTCACACAGAAGTTTCACAATTATTCTAGATAAAGATATTTTTGTACAGTTACTTTCAAAATATTTCTAAAATATTCAAAGGAATTCAAAAAGATGTGTATTTTCTTAAGTCAATTGTTTTCAAAAGAATTTAATTATTGTGGCTCAGATATTCTTTTATTCGAAATAATTCAGACTAATTACAAGTATCACCTAAAAACCCGCATGGTGACTTGGAATGGACTCTACTCATAATTTGGGTACCTACTGGCTGGCAAAATACACCTGGTGATTATTATTATTATTATTATATGTACTATGATAAGATCTAGAGTTTCTAATATGCACATGTACATTCAAACCTTTGGTCATAGTTTGAGTATTGATACTGGAAAGCTATTACATATACATGTATGTAGTTATAGACATTAGACGAGTATCATTTTATTAATTGACTTATTACTATTGCCTTACAAGTGTGACCATGTGCAAATGTCGTGCAATAAAGTTCATTTATTCATTCTTAAAGACTTACAAAGCAGCATATAAAACAGAATCATCATCGTCATAACGGAATAGCCAAATTTAGTCAACGAGAAGCTGTTGAATATGTCATGTAAGAGGTTATCGCTACACCATACCTTTCATCGTTTATGTGAGGCAAAGCCCAAAGCAAACTGAGCACCAACATGGCCGCTATCATGGCAAAAACGCAGACGACTGGCTGCCTTACCAACATCATGGCCACCTCGGAGTACTGGAAGGAAAATCAAAAGAATGAATTGAATGAAGAAGACCATTATTGTACCTCATGCCCGTAGGGAGGGGTCCGCTTTTTCACACTCAAAGGTCCACTTTTGCATGTCCAAGATAATTTCATAGGCATGGCTAATTTGCATTTTTCACTGATAGACATTTCATTCAATCTTTAGTGAGTCTATCAGCAAAATTTGCCCCGGAAAGTGCAGGAAATTGCTTTTCAGAGGGTCCATATTTCAAAATTTTCCCGGACCTGCATTGCGACGCCTCGTGCCTTTGGTGTCGGACATCGTGGGGGGTCGGGGAGTTATGCCCAAAGTCTTGTGTATTTAATAGAAATTCCATTAAACTTAGCCAGCGAATTTTGCCCGTCAAAATGAAGGAAATTGTGTTTTAGAGGGTCAAGATTTCAATTTTTCCGGGGAGCATGCCCCCGGACCCCCCTAGGACACCGTGCCTAGGAAGCTCACGCCTGCGGCGCTCGATGGTGCCACAAGTACTAAAAAGAACCCCCCCCCCAACCAAAATCCTGGCTACGGTCATGTACCTTGCTGCTGTAACACGTTAGGTACATACAGGTCAGGATAATAAAGTCAAGTAGTTCTACATCCCAGGACAAGTGAGGTAACATTACTAGTGTAGTAGGAATAAACCAACAGTCCCATGGATTATTTCGCAATGCCATTAGCGCCATTTTAAAATGTGCTCAGTGAGAGTGCAGCAAAATTATAGGCTTGTAACTTGTGGCTCTAAACAACTTACTACCAGTCTACATGAGAAACTTGTTTACATACTGTAGGGAAAGGTCAACTAGATCAACGGGACAAAGCGAATCCAACCTACTATACTTACCCATGGTCCACAGAGAAGCGTTTCGAAGGTCTATAACGTATTCAGGCACAGTTCTGTGTAATAGTCTGAGGCAGAACTTGAGGCAGGCGCCCTCTTTATCGTCGTTTAAGAACTTGACTCGACTACAAATTATGTAACTATGGACTATGAGATGGATTGAAATTATGTTGAATACGAAAGGATCTATGGAATGTTGAATTGTATATTTTGCATACTGCATTGTATTTAGAAGGTATTTAGACCTCTGACCTCCCCCACCCTTGAAATCTTGAAAAACGGCTCAGGCCGAATGATGTATCAAGGTTAAATAAAGGTTGAAAAAAAAATACATACTGGTAGAAATCACATGGTCACTATGGTTAAGTGGCCGCTAATACAGTAACAGTGGGGTTCAAGTACCCCCTACCGTCCTTGCCAAGGAGGTCTGAGCTTTTGTAGCGTGCTTGGTTTTGGGAGCTTGGCTGCCCGGGTCCGGCGCGATAGGTCGCGCGGTCGAATGCCCGGGAGCGAGCTTGGGGTAAAAACTGTTCTGCTCGCCTCTAGTGTTTCACAGAGTTGACTGTATCTTCTGAAAATTTTTTAACCTTCACCCAACAAAGATAACTTACGGTTGAAGAGAAACGTGTGGCTCACCTTCGCTACAGGAGAAGAGACTGCAACGCTACCCGTATCGTCGGAAGAAGTGACGGATGAGAGATCTGTTGTTGGTCTGATCCCAACTAGTCACCAACTCGACAAGAGCTGCCGTAAGGGTCACCTTGATAACCTGGGGCAAAATACTTAGCAGTGTTACTGTAACGCCCAGATAATAATACTAACTATTCAACGAGTAATGGTCGATAGGGCGTCAGAAGGATGACGGCTGAGACACAACGATTTACCGGTTTCGACCTTTTATTCAAACGTCTTCATCAGAATGACAAGATAGTGGTACCGCACTGGCTTTTATAGCCTCTACTCTAGTTAGGGCAGGGTGCCCTGAGCAGTTAGGGCAGGAGATAGCCAATCAGGTAACAGGATATCATATTGGCAAGGAGTAAAACATGGTATATTTTGACAACCTCTTTATGCACTGCAACTCATCACCAAATGTGGGGACACCGCGAGACAGTGGTGACCTTTATAATTTTCTTTATTCAACCTTGCACTGTAGGGTAACCGGTTAGACTACATTTACAGATCACGTGATACATGGACTGATGATGATGATGATTCACGGACAGATCAGCGCACTGAGTGTTGCTCCAAGCAGAGGTTAGGCTCCGGCTGTTTTTTGACGTTTTAATCGGGCTTTCTCCTTTGTACTATATCTTGCTGTGTCCGGCCCGATTAAAACGACTAAAAAGAAACGTCAAAAAACAGCCGGAGCCTAACATCAGCTTGAAGAGTATGGCAACTGCGACGTACTTTGGGAAGTTAAACCGTATCGGATCCAGTTCTCTGAACTATGTCGTAGCATTGACCGGAGTAGAAAACCACGGACATTGATTGGTTTCTTCACTAGAATCTGGACAGTAAATATGTTCCCACATATGGTTCTATGAATTCCAGTTAACCCATACTAGGCTTTTATTCCAAAGGCCCCTTATCATTATTTACTATTCGGCCAGGCCGGAGTCTGGTAGTTTCCATCACTTTGAGAAGTTAGACGCGGAAGTCAGTTGAAGTCGCTATATACGCACTTTCATGCAGCCGTTTATTTCTGATAGGTACTACGAGAATGAGACCTTAAAGTCAAGTGCACGTTTGATAAAGGCACTCCCCATAATAAGTCTTGGTTATTTGGTGAAGGTATATGTTTCGTGGAACTCTAGTTAACTAATATCAAGAGTAGTATTTTTTGGTTTAGGTGACTGAATCGTGTTCATTAACTTTGAACGAAACGAAGACACAAAAACAAAGATTGCAACATTTCTTGATGATCAATAAGACGCAAAACTTGTCACCAGCAAAAATCGCACTCTACATTCTTTACTTTCTAACACTACATTCTGATTGCTGACATGTCATTAAACACAAGGATATAGTCTGTCAGAATTCGAACAGGTCGGGTTGGTTTTGCGTCAATGAGTCGGAGTTTTGAGATGGGTCACCAACCGTGCGACGATATACATACAACACAATTCTCAGGCTTGCAACTGTTAGTGTGAACGCTTTATCGCGAATTGCAGACCAGCAAATGACAGAAGCCTCGCCTATATTGTAAGTATAAAGTTGTCTTTCTTAAGCTAAGGGAACAACCCACCGTACGTGCAATTTGTCCGTACGTTATTTTGGGAGGCCACGTCAGCCACGTATTTCAGAAAACGTTCAGGCTGTACAGGGCAGGCGCGTCTCGTCAAGAATGAAAAAAATCTTTATTGCACATTTTTGCCACATCGGGCTAAGTAATGGACAGCCACTCCTTGGAGTATGGTGAGTCTAAGTACAGGTCACAACAAGACATGTTGAAAAGATACAGTTCACAGATACAAAATGATACTATTGCTGGATAAATTCAACTCCTCGATTTTCTGTTATAGTGGAGATAAAAGAGCAGATATGTTTTATGATCGATGGTTTGTCTAGTTGCATTAGGAATGTGAATTTTTCTACAGAACTTAGTTGTATGAAATAATGAAATTGGTTCTGTATAACCTTATACAGCTCATTTCTCTCTACGGTATACAATCTACACTCTTCTACAAAATGACGTTCGTCCTCTATTCTATCTAAATCACAATATTTGCATAGCCTTTGTAACTAAACTCTTTTATGCTGCTGCTGCAGAGTTACTTTGCCATTTGGTGTGCTTTGATATGGACATGGTATGCCACATTTAGGTGAGAAATACCCCCTACCATTAAATAAACGCGGGACCAACATACAGACATCATGTATGTGCAAATCAACAATTGCCGTGTGTAGCAGGACTAAGGTTTTTAAAACTTTACATATAGAGCACATATAAATATGTTAGTGAAGGTTAGACATCCAAGTTAACCATATTCACACACAATTCAATTTCTACGACTGGATAAAAGCTCTGGAGCCATTCCCACTCCTGGTTGCGCGACCAACGC
>NC_049979.1:29657257-29666762 GCF_000003815.2 Branchiostoma floridae
CAAAATGTAACATGTAGGATTAGATGTCATAAGTGTAGTAGAGAAACCAGCAGACAACCAATATTTCTGCATGAAATCTGTCCACACGGATATTTTGATTGATACTATCCAAGTTGACTCTGTGTGAATCAGATATTTCAACTATTGATGCCACGTGATTGATGGTTACCAGTTTATTGTACCAAGTATCACATTACACAGTCGCGAGTGAAGACGCGTGTACTTCTACTCCTTGCAACAATGGCGGCACCTGTACAGACGGAGTTAACGGTTATATCTGTGATTGTGCGGCAGGATATGAAGGGGACAACTGTGAAACAGGTCAGCTGGGCTCACAGGTCATATTTTCCAACAGATATTTGAGAATACAAGAAATGCTACCAAGTGCTGTTGTACTATTAATTCATTGTTTGTTTGTTACAACATTGATTTTTGTAAACAAGTCTCAAGTTGTCTTTTCTTCGTTAGATATCGATGAGTGTGCTTCTGATCCGTGCAACAATGGTGGCACCTGTACAGACAGAGTTAACGGTTATACATGTGACTGTGCGGAGGGATATGAAGGGGACAACTGTGAAACAGGTCAGCTGGGTTTTCGGGCTCTACCTACGACTACGTTAGATGGCGCCATTGTACTATTGATTGATTGATTGATTGTTACAAGATCTTTTTTTCAATCTTACGAAATAGTCCATTCTCTTTTCTGTTATAGATACCGATGAGTGTGCTTCTGGTCCGTGCAACAATGGCGGCACCTGTACAGACGGAGTCAACGGTTATACCTGTGACTGTGCGGCAGGATATGAAGGGGACAGCTGTGAAACAGGTCTGTTGTTTTGACCATCTATGATATATGACATGACGAGTAGAATGCCTTGATTGTCTTTGCCTGACTCGTTGTAAGGCCATGTTGATTTGATTATATGGATGACATCCTCCGGGAACTCCAAAACTGATGCGAGCGAGCGAATAGAAAAAAAGTTTGGCCGAAAAAAAAGGTTGCCTTCAGTATGAAATCAAAGTGGCCAGGAAGGTTGAACATAGAACTAAAAACACATAATATGGTATACCAACAGTTAGGTGTAGGGTCCAGTACATCATACGGGTGCAAAACCTTTTTCTTCTTGGACCAATCCGAAAAAAAAACAGACCTGAAAAAAATTAGAGGTTTCTCCAATTACAAAATGGACACACTATGTCGGCAGGCATTTGGGGTCTTACCGGGGGCTAAGAAGACAACAAGAGCGAAGTCAAGTAGAGTTTATTGTCAATTGTACCAAGTTTCTACAGTCATACATGGAGATGGGATTTTAAAATGCCAGTGGGAGTCCAATAATCCACCAAACAGATTCCTTTGTGGCAAAATTGACCAATTACCATTGTTTTGAGTATTGCCAGTTATCAAGTTTCCATAAACAATCAGGTCCAGGTTCAGGTCCGAACCTGGAAATGATCCTCTGGACCTGAACGGGACCTATACCTGAATTTTCTGTACTGGTACCTCCTCCTACCAACAATAGATTTTTTCTTTCTGTCCTTTCACATCTTATTCTTTGACTTTATTTTGGCATTCTATGGCATTAGTTATCTGTTTTCTGATACTTTTATTTTCAATCTACGGAATATTTGTGCTCATTTTACAGCTGCTTTGCACAATCTATTGTGTGGTCGAAAACTTTTTTTTTTTGGAAACGGCCGAAAATTGGTGCGAGCGCGGATGTCATCCATATAATCAAATCAACATGGCCTAAATACCTTTAAATGATACATACAGTTTCTAGTTCAATGTGTGCCAGTCTGAAGGAAGTTATGAGATAATGCTGTCTAGGTATGAAAGTAAACGGGGACGTTAACAATGCCATTGGAGATTAAATCAGAGCTAGCGTTGATATTTTCACAAAATCTGCCATTGTCTTTGCTATTATAGATACCGATGAGTGTGCTTCTGATCCGTGCAACAATGGTGGCACCTGTACAGACGGAGTCAACGGTTATACCTGTGACTGTGCGGCAGGATATGAAGGGGACAACTGTGAAACAGGTCTGTTGATTTGGCAGCTTATTGGAGATTTTAGTTGAGATTTAAGCATTTCGAATCGCTGTTTAAGCCACCAATGTCTTTATGACAAAACTGTGCTGTATTCCAGACATTGACGAGTGCGCAAGTGATCCCTGTGAGAATGGGGGAACTTGTGTCGATGACATCAACGGTTATACCTGTGACTGTGCGGAGGGATATGCTGGAGATGACTGTGAAATAGGTCTGCTGGGTTCAAATGCATTTTTTAGATAGGTCATGTATTTCAAAACGTCAGATCGTTGTGCAAGACTCTAAGATATCTAAACTGTGGCACAACACGATGAAGAACATTTGATTGACAGTCTTGAATGTACTTCCAATTTTAATCATCTTTATATTGCGCTTTTATTTAAAACACTAAATCCTGAGTATAAAACCTGAAACGCTAAAGTACTGAATGAACGAAGGCATTTATTGTACATACATACATACATACCCACTGGGTTAAGTACAGGTCGCAACAAAACAACAATTAGCAGATACATGAAATATATACAATATCTCACTCACTCACTCACACTCACTCCGGCGAGCTCGCTCGGAGTCTCCGCATGACTAGTTTCCTCCGCCCCTCCTTGTCATCCATCGCTGCGGGAAGTTGCTGCAGGTCCAAACCACTGTGTTCAGCAAGCTGCTTAATGTACGACTTTCGCGGTCTTCCCCTGCCTCTGTTTCCGTGATTTGGGTTCCACAGTAACAGTTTGTTTACTACCTCTACCAACACAAAAATCCTATTCTAGATGAACTGAATAACCTCTGTTAAAACAACTTTGGGTAAATGATGATAATTAGAATAAAATATTTCTTTGCACACAGTTGTCGTTGACGGACACTGGGCAACATGGGGATCCTGGGTAAGTTGTGACGTCACATGTGGGGGCGGAGTCCAGACTAGAACCAGGACCTGTACCAACCCTGCACCGACTATCGGAGGGGCGGACTGTGTAGGGAACCCATCCCAGACCCGGCCATGTAATGACTGGCAGTGTCCAGGTACTGACCTTTACGTTTCGCTATACCTTTGTATGTGAAGGAGCGGGGGGGGGGGGGGGGTCTTGGAGGGTTATCCCTTATATAGCCCCTAAGATCTCGTGAACAGAAGTTGCCATGATAAACTATGAATATTAGTACGCAATAAATGTCTTTGTTGCGCAAGATTTCGTGCATTGTAGTAACCTGAAAAGCAGGTGGGAATACTAGTATCTGATCTGTTCATACTGATTTGTTTGATATGACCATGTATAGGAAGCAAATTAATGTAGAAGATTCTTCCTTGTATCCTGATGAAAATTACTGACAATGAAGATTATCTCTACAGATTGTAGTCGTGTATGCGAGGAAGGGACACTGACCGCCGCCTGTGACACCTGTACCTGTGACGGCCATGTACTCACGGGACACGTGACAGACAACAGACGTGTGCCACTCAGTGATGCGGACATCTTCTACGCTGAGAATCCGCTTGACAGTGTTGCCTCTACCGATGGGATGGGAGACTTCATGTTGTCCGGAGCTTGCGCACAAGGTGTAGAGATCATCGTGAGAAGGCCGGGGTACTTCGAAGCTCGTGCGAACTCCACACAACATAATGCCACGACGTCGTCTGTGAGAGTCAACATGACAGCTATAGGTAGGTATCAGGTCAACACTGGCTTTAATGGTTTGTGAAACTTTAACATGAGAAAAGTACTTCAGCGGTTCCCTTGGCTAAACCTCCTGTTTTATTACCCTCTAGTGAAACCGATAATAACTGAACATCCACAATCGAAAAAGAGAATCGCTGGTCAGGACGTCACGTTTTGCTGTGCAGCACACGGCAGCCCCATGATCTCTTCATACGAATGGTTGGTACACCAGGAATGAATGACGATACAGTTGTTTTTGACGACGCCTCTGGGGAATCGTCAAGTGATATATATTATTAGGTTCAGTCTGCAAAAATTCTAGGAATTGCACAGGCATTTTCCACAGGAATGCTAGTAGTCCACAGTATGCTGGGTATGCAATCCCCCCCCACCACCACCACCCAAATCTATACCAGATGTAGGCATGTTTGGAATGGAAGCCTCGAGGTATGTTAAATGGAATTTGGGTCATGTCCTGGAATGTGTCCACAGGCATGTTTGGAATGGAAGCCTCGAGGAATGTTCAATGGAATTTGGGTCAGGAGTAATTTGTTCTTTGAAACTAGTGGTAAGACAGGGAAACTCTGCACAAGACAGGGAAACTCTCACGTTGTCTTGGTTGTTATGTTATGTTATGAAGGATACATTTTCTTTTCTAGAGCTTGTTCAAGCCATATGCCACAGGCAGACAGGAAATACTTCTGTAGTACTCAGCTGTAGGTTTAGGTCACTGGCAGACCATCGTGCTGTACCGGGGATAGTACATTTCTGCTGGCTGTAGGTTTATGTTACAGGTGGGCTAGTATATTGTGCCAGGGATAGTGCGACAGGGAAGTTCCAGTCTATTTCTGATTTGAGCTGTATTGTTGTACCCTCAATCGTCGTCATGGCAATAATACATTTTTATTGCCAGTCTTGTTTCAAACACTTCTGTTCTTTCTCAATTTTATTCCCCTTCTCATATTATGTCGATAAATTTGCTGTCTGCTATTAGGCATTAGTGAGTGTCTCTCTACGCCTGAGCTTCTAATGCATTCTTAATTTACGGTAATTTAAAGTAGGCTACTGCACGTACACTTGCATTGTTATGTAGCCAATGAGGTTACATGTAACATTTTTCCAGTAACTGATGGAGCCTAGTAGAGGTCCATAAGACAAAGACTTCCATACGGACCTCATACGGACTTACAAAAGGCATTTGACCAAACTGGCAATAGTGACGAATTATCATTCCATAGCACTTCCAACATGTCTTCCTAAAGGTGATGTCATTTGGTTTTGAAACCCAATGTTTTTCATGTCCAGGTTCAAAGACGGACAGGTGCTAGACGAGTCCATGTATGACTACAACGACACGCTCACCATTGAAGGCCTGACTGTAGACGACTCCGGCGTGTATCGGTGTCGAGCCAACAGCGATGCCGGGGCCAAATATTCACAGGAGGCAACACTTGAGGTCGAAGGTAGGCCAACGGCATGCTTGTTTTATACATGTAATGCAATCATCGTTAAAAGTATGGAAACAGTGAGAACCTACCTGCCTGTAGCCATACGCCTGTAGTAATGTCGCGAAATTATGTTCCTACGTCGTGTTTGCGAATCGCTCGGGGGTGTATGCCCGATCTGCTCGTCAAACGAAGAGCTACATGAAACATGATTACACATTATCTATTTTTGCTTCTTTTTGGAAACATCATTAAAATCAATTTCTAATTCATATCGCCTCTATACACACGGAAATGTTATGTTAGTGTTCTACAATGTTGACCAAGTTCTTTGTGTTTTTCTCTTCTGCCACAGAAAGCGGCATGAGCTCCTGTCCAGTACAGCCCGATGAGAACGTGATCAGCCTCCCTGATGACTGCGTGCAGGAGGACACCAACAGTACCGGGTACGACATCGGCACCTGCGGAGGGGACGACTGTGTCGGAGACTTGGGTGGAGAGGACAAGATGTGTGTAGACACCAAGAGATTCTGCTGCGTTCCTACCAGTACAGAGACACGTACGGTACAGTGTTCTGGTTATAGTTTGAATGTCACCGTTACAACAGAATGCGGTTGTGGGAGCTGTGTTAAAACCTTTACCAAACGTATCCAGGGTCGTGCCTACGGTGTGAACAATACAAACAACGCCAGCACAGAGGTGCCGCTCACGTTTGGTGCAGTTATCAAGGACGGACAGGTAGTTGATTACACCAGTGATACAGGGGCGTTTGAATTTACCACACAAACGACTGCTAGTAAGATTTCTCTAACATTTCGAGATTACTTCAAGGAGTTGGTGACTAGTACCAGAGTGCTTTCCTTTACCGATAGTGACACGTTGAACTTTGATGTTGTTCTGAAGTTGAGACCTCCTCCGGTAACGTTAATGAGTTCAGAGACAAGTGTCATAGACTTGGGGACAGTGGATGGGGTTGATCCTCTTGCTGAGGTAGATATTCCCGCCAATTCCTTCTTCACGGCGGAAGGGAAAGCGTATGAGGGTGAGGTAAAGGCCTCTGTCTCGTTCATTGACCCCAGAAATCCAGACGACTTTGATTTTATCCAAGGAGAGCTAACAGCTGTTGACGTAGAGGGGGAAGAAAATACAATGCAGACCTTCGGTATGTTCAATATGGACTTTGAAACTGAAGACGGCGACGCCCTAGAGCTCGGCGCCAATCTTACCGTCCACATAGATCCCTCTCAGTCAAATATTGACATCACTGACGTGGATGAAAATGGTAATTTGAGAACGAAGATATGGATTTTGGATACTGAGAGTAGTATATGGCAAGAAGCGGGAAATCTTAGGGTGGGTTCAGCATCAAGGAGGAGGAAAAGGTCAACATTCATCATCGGGGAGTTTGAATACACTGCTGATTATCCGTGCAATTTTGACCAAATTGAACCGTATGAAAGGCGCTGCTACGTCAAGGTCCATGCCTACGATAGTGTTGAAAGCTTTGTTCGCACCATGGCCACAGGTAGAGCTACAGGTGTTGTCAATGGTGCAGACGTTGCAGTGATAACAACGAGCAACAGGGGTGGATTCAGTTACGATAACTCCTTGAGTGTATATCGAACTGGAAGGACATACAGGAAAGGTGGGATATGCTTAGAAACCCTGTGCGAGCCCAGCGGCAATGATTTCAGTGCTAAAGTTCATGTCGTGAAAGCTAGCATGCATTTCAAGGCCGTGGACAAAAGTCATTATTCAGGATTTAGCACAGATCTCTATAATAGTATTGATGTGCAAGATGATGATAAAACTTTGAGCTTTGATGTGTTTAGACCAGAACATAGTAATGGCCCCGTATACAGATATGACGACTATGTTCGCGTCCGAAGCCGATGGGGGTATTGGTATAGTACTCAGAGATGTCCTCGTTCGTCGGTAGCTAACAATCACTTTGCCTTTGTAAACACCGCGTATCAACCATACGTCTTCCCACCGTACACTTTCGATCAGAACCAGTACAGTCAACCGATCACTGTCACGTCTTGGTACCCCAATGAAAACGACCTCAAAAAAGTTTGCTTTATCAAAGTGTACGTGAAATTTCAGAACGAGCATGCAAGTACCGAAATTCGCGTTACGAGTAAGGGTGGAGGCGTGTATGAACCCAATACTGGTGTGACCTATGGTATCAGAGAGGATAGGACAACGTCAAATCCCAATGATCCAACATCAGGTTTTGTCTGTGTTGAATTTAAATGCCCAGGTCCAATTCTCGAGACCCAAACTAATGGTACTAGACCCCAGCCTCCTTATCCCGGAGCAAACGACAATACCAGAATTACTATTGTCGCAAGAAGCAGTATTTGTCACTATGATAGACGGTTTTCGTCCAGAACAACAGAGGGGATAGACAATGACTTACTGAATGATGTAAGCGACGTTGTCAGAGATGGGAACACCATTGAATTCACTGTTCCCAACGGTAACTTCGGCAGGGACAAGGGCATTTTTATCCAGACAGGCAGCGGAGATACCGGTTATCGCAAGGCTTTAGAATATTGCCACAGTGGGTCTGACGCCGGTGGGTTTGGAAAGCCACTCGTTTATGAAAACTTCCATGCCATCAGGTTTAATTGTCCTGATGTTTATGAGGGTCCCACTCCTGAACCGCGGACCTTTTACCCTGACAGCAGCACACAGGATAGCAGGGAATGGACAGAGGATAGCTGGACCTGGACACAGAATAGCGAGACCAGTACACAGGCAACAGTCACACGGAATAAGTCCTCGTGGTATGACTACTATGACTACCCCTGGACCCCTGATTATTATCAATATGGATGGTAACAACCCACCCTCGCGTCAGTATAGATTAGGTTTATAGCAGCTAGCCGGTGCCGACACTTCTTAAGGTGCTTTATAACAACAAGATCTCTTCAGTGTCACATAACGGATGTTGTCTGGGACGTCTGACCGTTTCCAAAATCATATCCAATTATTTGCTTTTATTAGTGATTGCTATTTGCCGTGGATTATGGTGATATTTGGCATGTGGGTAAGGGTTAGAAAACGAAGATCAGTGTCGATTTGGCCCCCCTGGTGTGCGTCCCTCGTACTGCAGCAAAAATTCCGCGTTAAGTATACTTGGTCCCGGACATGCTACGCAGCTATGGTCTAAAATCTAACAGGTAGCTTTTCATGTAGAGAAGTGGTGTAGGGTTGGGCCCTCAGGAACTTGCTCTAGAACTGCAGGGGCATGTATGTGTAAATATTTCAAGAAGGATAACTTAGCAAAGGAAAAAAATGAATCGATTCCAAGATATTCGGTATGAGGGTAGCCTAGACAGAGAAATATAAAATTAGATACAAATTAGGAATTCAATAATGAATGACAAAAATATGTATATTATTAAACTAGTGTTTTCTATCTTAGGACTTCCATATATGTAACGCATGTAGTTAGTAGCAGGTGGGGCAATAGCAGTTTAATAACACCCATACATTCATTCATCCATTATGTTATACCAATAAGAGTCTAATTTGCATAATTAATTCCTTAGTGGTAAATTGTGGGAATATTTGTGACGTGTGTAAGTTAAATATACACCATTACGTAAAGGCGTACACCACTATGTATGAGTATGTTAATGTGCAATTCATTTACATAATTCATGATGAAATCCCGTTAATGAAAGGACGTTTATGTATACAATATATGTAATTTAACTTGACACTATGAATGAAATAGGTTAGGCTAATTACAGCCTTATTTGCATAATAAATGAGACGAAATGAAGCAATAAATTTACAAAGGCTTAACTATTTCATGATGTATATGGGTCTCCGAACTTGATACTCTTACTTCCGAAAATAGTTTCATCAAATTGGTAGAATATACGATATAGGAGAATTCTTTTACACAACCAGTAGGTACTTACATTGCTTACGTTTCGATGTCCATCAAACACCTTCGTCAGAGCTTCTAACTGGAGTTCTGCTTCTCATCGCTATATGTAGCCGATGTAGGTGGCGCTTTTGCGGTGCACGTGAGAAAACAGTCCCAAACATGGCTTAGCTTGTATCCTCCCTCGTCCCGGTTCATCACTAGGGCTGACTGTCTTATCCAGATCGCCTCCTTAATCCACCGTGTCCGCCTGTCCAACTCTTGTTTAAATAGATTACCAGGCTAGTTTGCTATAAATTCCTGCAGCTAGCTTGAAACGTGTGAACTCTTATCATAGATTTAACATTAAATTGGCCGTAAGTTTCATCAAAGTAGGTATACAAACTAAAAACTTCTGCAATGAATACAACTAGCTTGGAAGTTGTGTTGACAGCTGTTACCTATAAAGTCT
>NC_049979.1:29666862-29700910 GCF_000003815.2 Branchiostoma floridae
TTGTTTTTACGAGTGCCAAGTTCCGGCTTGGCAGACTGGGTGATCATTGGAAAGCTCCCTTAGTAAGGAATAGAAAGGTGCAAACTGCAAAATCTTCGGATACTTCCTTCTCGAGATATTCTTGAGTATACGGACCCTGTTTAGGCGCAACCGCTAGCTCTTTTCTTGAGACCCCGCCTGCCACGGCAGCGGGTAGGGTGATGACTTAATGTCGCGATTGTAGCTTAGGCTTGAAGTTCCGGCTTGGCAGACTTGGTATCATTGGAAAGCTCCCTTAGTAAGGAATAGAAAGGTGCAAACCGCAAAATCTTCGGATACTTCCTTCTCGAGATATTCTTGAGTATATGGACCCTGTTTAGGCGCAACCTCTAGCTCCTTTCATTAGACTCCGCCTGCCACGGCAGCGGGTAGGGTGATGACTTAATGTCGCGATTGTAGCTTAGGCTTGAAGTTCCGGCTTGGCAGACTTGGTATCATTGGAAAGCTCCCTTAATAAGGAATAGAAAGGTGCAAACCGCAAAATCTTCGGATACTTCCTTCTCGAGATATTCTTGAGTATACGGACCCTGTTTAGGCGCAACCACTGGCTCCTTTCTTGAGACCCCGCCTGCCACGGCAGCGGGTAGGGTGATGACTTAATGTCGCGATTGTAGCTTAGGCTTAAAGTTCCGGCCTGGCACACGTGGTATCATTGGAAAGCTCCTTTAGTAAGGAATAAAAAGGTGCAAAGCGCAAAATCTTCGGATACTTCCTTCTCGAGATATTCTTGAGTATATGGACCCTGTTTAGGCGCAACCTCTAGCTCCTTTCATTGGACTCCGCCTGCCACGGCAGCGGGTAGGGTGATGACTTAATGTCGCGATTGTAGCTTAGGCTTGAAGTTCCGGCCTGGCGGACTTGGTATCATTGGAAAGCTCCCTTTAGTAAGGAATAGAAAGAAGCAAACCGCAAAATCTTCGGATACTTCCTTCTTGAGATATTCTTGAGTATACGGACCCTGTTTAGGCGCAACCGCTAGCTCCTTTCTTGAGACCCCGCCTGCCACGGCAGCGGGTAGGGTTACGACTTAATGTCGCGATTGTAGCTTAGGCTTGAAGTTCCGGCTTGGCAGACTTGGTAACTTTGGAAAGCTCCCTTAGTAAGGAATAGAAAGAAGCAAACCGCAAAATCTTCGGATATTTCCTTCTCGAGATGGTCTTGAGTATATGGACACTGTTTAGGCGCAACCGCTAGCTCCTTTCTTGAGACCCCGCCTGCTACGGCAGCGGGTAGGGTGATGACTTAATGTCGCGATTGTAGCTTAGGCTTGAAGTTCCGGCCTGGCAGACTTGGTATCATTGGAAAGCTCCCTTAGTAAGGAATACAAAGGTGCAAACTGCAAAATCTTTGGATACTTCCTTCTTGAGATATCCTTGAGTATAAGGACCCTGTTTAGGCGCAACCGCTAGCTCCTTTCTTGAGACCCAGCCTGCCACGGCAGCGGGTAGGGTGATGACTTAATGTCGTGATTGTAGCTTAGGCTTGAAGTTCCGGCTTGGCAGACTTGGTATCATTGGAAAGCTCCCTTAATAAGGAATAGAAAGGTGCAAACCGCAAAATCTTCGGATACTTCCTTCTCGAGATTTTCTTGAGTATACGGACCCTGTTTAGGCGCAACCACTGGCTCCTTTCTTGAGACTCCGCCTGCCACGGCAGCGGGTAGGGTGATGACTTAATGTCGCGATTGTAGCTTAGGCTTAAAGTTCCGGCCTGGCACACGTGGTATCATTGGAAAGCTCCTTTAGTAAGGAATAAAAAGGTGCAAAGAGCAAAATCTTCGGATACTTCCTTCTCGAGATATTCTTGAGTATATGGACCCTGTTTAGGCGCAACCTCTAGCTCCTTTCATTAGACTCCGCCTGCCACGGCAGCGGGTAGGGTGATGACTTAATGTCGCGATTGTAGCTTAGGCTTGAAGTTCCGGCTTGGCAGACTTGGTATCATTGGAAAGCTCCCTTAGTAAGGAATAGAAAGAAGCAAACCACAAAATATTCGGATACTTCCTTCTCGAGATATTCTTACGGACCCAGTTTAGGCGCAACCGCTAGCTCCTTTCTTGAGACCCCGCCTGCCACGGCAGCGGGTAGGGTGATGACTTAATGTCGCGATTGTAGCTTAGGCTTGAAGTTCCGGCCTGGCAGACTTGGTATCATTGGAAAGCTCCCTTAGTATGGAATAGAAAGGTGCAAACCACAAAATCTTCGGATACTTCCTTCTCGAGATATTCTTGAGTATACGGACCCTGTTTAGGCGCAACCGCTAGCTCCTTTGTCAACAGTATAACTGGAGAACCTATTGATGGATCGTCATGATATTTGGTATTTGAATAGCGGTTGGGAAAGGAAACCTTGAACCTTGAACGTGGACATCTTCAGAGATGCCTTCACGGGTCTCAATGGATCCTTCTTCTCCACTCAGACTTGTCTTCCATGAGGGAGCTCTGCTCTGCTGTGGAGATGTTACTGATTTGTGTGTCTCTTTTAAGGTTGTTAATGAATGTTGTACGCTGTCTGCCCCTTCTTCTCTTTCCTTCTGTTGGCTCCCAGAGTATAAGCTGGTTGGCGACACAGTTCTGTATGTCGGACGCAATTTCCGGCCAGCGCCATCATCCGTTTCCTGATCTGGGAAAAGAAAGGTAGAGTTAAAAAATGGTTCACCCGATATATTCCGTCGGTACTTCAGCGGACTGAGTGTATGTGTGTGTGTGTTTGCGGACAAGGGCACTGACGTAGGTCACCGAAGTGGTTGTTGATGATGGTCTTGAACCTCTGTCTGTCCCTAATAGTCTCGTTATGTGCTGTAGCAGGGAGTTCTGGAGTTTTGTTGTGGCCGGGAGGAAGGTACGACGGTGGTATGTTGTCGATGATCTCACTGGTTCCAAGGCGTAACAGTGTTGGGATGTTGACAGGCGGTGTATATAGGGATCAGGAAGTAAACTGTTGAGTGATGCAGGAGCGTCGTGGTTGTACATGCGGTGCAGGAGGGTGAGGGCTCCAACGTTTCTGCGTTGTTCCAGGGGTTGAATCTGGTATTTTTCAAGGTCAGTTTCATGGAGATCTATAATCTTAATAACTCTGATGTATTTCAAACACTTAATATGTATTTCAAACACTTTATACGTATAGTGAGATCGCGTGGTGCAGCGGCAGCGTGTTTGACTCAGGACCGAGAGGTCTCGAGTTCAAATCCTGCCATGTCACCTATGTTGTGCCCTTGGCCTTTGGAAAGGCACTTTACACGGCTTCCATACTTTACTCAGATGCAAATGAGTACTACTACTCGGACAGGACGTTAAATAGAGGGTTTTGGGAGAGCCACAACCCAGGCACACGTTAAGGAGCCCACCACACGTGCGATGGTGCGATGTGCGATGGAGCAAATCGTTCTGTCTGGAGTTGGTGATTCACTACAAATCACCCGGATGGAGGCCTGGCGAACCTTTGTCTCGTGTCAGCCAAACGGTGATTAACATGCTGCAGCATTCACCCGGACGGGAGACGTGGCGCATCACTTTTTTTGTGTCTTGTACTCAGCTATACAAGGGTATGTCTTAAGGGTATGACTAGTGGTATTACCAGACCCAGTTCCTGGCCTATGCATACATACATACGTATATACACATACATATGTTTATAAGACCGCACAATAAATGGAGGTCGCTCGTACAGCTCCAGGATGTTGTTTTAAATAGGTTTTATAGTAGAAGTCAGATTTTCTTTCGATGATAAAAAAAGACTGTAACTCTTGATTTATTTTCTATAGGACGCTGTCCAGAAAACAGCATGTTCAGTACATGCGTACCTCGCCGTGACTGTCAGCCGTCCTGCCAGGATCAATCGGCCAACTGTACGGGATGTGTAGATGAGTGTGTGTGTATTGCAGACCACATTTGGAGTGGACCAAGCTGTGTGCTAGTAAACCAATGCGGATGCACTGACCCTGACACTAACACATATTATGTGGTTAGTTCATTATAATTGTCTTGCAGTAGTAACAATCTTCTGTGTCACGTTGGTCTATGCACCGCGTAACGGACATACTGATGGTATACCAGAAAAACCTTCTTGGCGTAGATAGGACTTTCATACTTGTGACATCTATGGGTTTGGTAAACAGAGATTGCCAACTGATATGGTGCATGCAAATATTTGAATTATTAATAAGAAACCTTTATATTGCGTCATTTGTAAATGTTGGTATCATTTGGCGAAGGCATGGGGTCGTGGGTGTCTAGTTGTCTATTCTTTTGACACAGACGTTCGTAGAAAACAATTTCTCCCTCGACCATAGCCTGGCCCAATCTGAAAATGACTCTTCCTGGTTAGAATGAGTACAATGACCAGCAGTTGTTTGTAAAAACATCAAATTTGTTTGTAATTAGATAAAATATGATGTAGTGTCAGACCCCCCGTCATTATTTTGACAATTTTTGTTTCATTTGTCCACTTTTAGCTCCATGCACAATGGGGAACACCAGACGGGCAGCAATGCTATTGCAAGGAGGGAGGGGTCATCGACTGTGTCCATGTGAACTGTGATGTCGATGGAGGCTACGCGTGGGCGGAGGTGGATGGGGTCTGGGGATATCATTGCGTGCGCGTAGGCGATTGTTGTGGTGAGATATAGTTTTACCACTTTGTGAATGGTTTCGTATCATTATGGTTCACTTTCGAAGTCCCAAAGTCTTATTTATGTGAAACATTGTGTCGTTCCCTGTTTGATTTGAAAACAAATCAAATGTATGAATCCATCTGATACTTAGTCGATGAAGGTAAGGATTACTTTTAAATTTTCCGGACGGAATGGTGCAAATTTCAACATTGCCACTTATGCCATATTGATTCCATTATATGCATAACATACGCTGGGAACCCAAAAACTGATGCGAGCATGCGAATATAAAACAGTTTGACCATAAAAAGTTGCCTTCGTTATGAATTCTAAGTGGTCAGGAAGGTTGACTGAACACACAGAATATAGTAAACCGAACAATAGATTCTTCATTTTTGTTCTTTTACATCTTTTTTGACCTTGGAATATTCTGTGATTATCAATATACGTTTTCCTATATTTTTTTCGTAATCCACGACATGTATTTGCTTATTTTGAAGCTGCTTTGTACGATTTACAGTATGGATAAAAAATTTTTAAATTTATTTTCGGAAACGGCCGAAAATTGATGCGTGCGCGGAAGTAATCCATATAATCAAATCAACATGGCCTAACTTGACATTCAAACCCGAGTTAACTGGGTCAACTCTCAGTCAGAAAATAATGCATGAATGCTACCATTTGGTGCATCTGATATTTCTTCCATTTCTCGACTTTCCTGACAGATAGAGCAATTTGCAAGGCATCCGGAGATCCACACTTCTATACCCCTGACAACACACGTCATCATTTCCAAGGCCCATGCACATACACATTCGCCAAGGACTGCATAGGCAACGACTTTACCGTCAAAACAAAACACCAACCCTCAGACAATAATCCAGCCGTTTCCACTGTACATGCGGTCTACGTCATAGTTACCATTGATGGGGTTGAGTGGAAAATTTCTATTCTTCAGGGCAAAGTTGTGCGGGTCAGTGAAATTACTTTGTTTTGATGGCAATTCGTTAAAAAAATTGGTTATAGCTGTGCAAGTTGCCACCTCCTGACTTCCCAATGAAACTGTATGACAAAATTATCACTATTAATGTTGAAATGGGTTTTGTGGCGTTTATTCATCAATCATTACTTAGTTTCACAATGAAACAAGTACGTGGACATAAAAACAGTAATTACATACGGACCATATGAATCAAAAGCTAGTTTAAATGATTAATGATTTGCTTATATATTAATGAGACAACTTTATGAATCCACGGCATGTCTTGATAGGACAGTCAAACATGTGGCATAAGTAACCGATACATAGGGAAATATCGATAGATATTCATTATACAATTCTAGCTTTCATGATATAACGTTATACAGAATTACTATGGTTCTATAGTGGAAGCTGATTTCATTCTTATGACATTTGGAAGTAAGGTTAAACATTACTAGATATAAATAATGCAAATCAAGGACTCATTTACATAGTGTATGAGAAAATACAATATCCTTCTTTGCTAAGATGAGTCATTCATACTTTAAACAAGTTGTTTTTGTCTGGGTGTAACAGTTATATCTTCGCACCTATAAATCAAGGCTGATTTGATGGACACGTCTGACATTTGGCAAACACCCTTGCCACAGCGCAAACACGATATTCACATCAAAGAGGATTGTGTCATACAGACTTGTTTTTCCTTAAAACAGGTGAACGGCGAGATCCGCACGCTTCCCTTCTTCCTAGCAGGTGGTCAGATCGACGTCAGGCTCACCGGTAGGTTTGTCCGAGTTGAGCTGGTGGACTTGTGCGTGGTCATTCTCTACGACGGACTTCACCAAGTTGACGTAAGCATATAGCAGTTATGACTATTTTTCGTTGTGCAGTTATACTTTGAGTAGTTCATCTTCTGATGTCTTGTGTTGTGTACAGACAGCTATAGAGACTATTTTTCTGCGTACAGACAATTATGGGTATTTCCACTCTGACATGATAGCAGACCTAATCGTTTGACTTGTTTATTGCACTATGTCAATTCGTCATTTACGTTCACAATCCTGTTGTTAGTGTACTTATAGTAATTATATAATATGTAGTGTCATTGTATAAATTGATCTATTACTGTTGCCTTACATTGTACCATGTACAGATGTCGTGCATTAAAGTTCATTCATTCATTCATGATGCAGTGCTGTAATTGATGAAAATAATTCAACAACACAAAAGGCCATGCCCTGATATTCTAGGTAGGCATCTCAAAATTATGACGCTCCTACAGGTGGAGATTCCACGTAACTACCAGTACAGGCTGTGTGGACTGTGCGGCAACTTCAACGGCGACAATACCGATGACTACAGGTTGCCAAATGGGACCATCACCACGGATTTGAACACTTTCGGAAATAGCTGGCAGACAAGCGATCCGTATGTTGCGTGGATACATGCATTAGATACGAGAATTTTGCTCAAAACCTAAGATTTAGACCCTTTTCAGTGTTTCTGTGCTGTTTGACAAAGTGCTAATAATTTTTTTTTGGAAAGAGTGCTATTTGTGCCTGAAGATTCCAATTTTTGAATAATTCCAAATTGAAAATAACGTTTCTTTGCTGTACCAAGGACTTTAAATCTCGTTTCTTCTTCAAGTACAAACGTTTGCTTTCTAGGATGAAGGTGTGATATGACTAACAAGAAAATAAAAGAACGTTTTGAATCATAACACCTAGCTATGTTCTTGATATAAATGCTGGTAATGAAAATTACGACAACAAGAGTTATATATGTGATAATTAACAAATAAACTACTTGATTACCTTCGTTTACATGTTTTTCATGATTGTTGTTTTCTATCCACCCCAGTTGTGAGTGGGACCCTCCAACCGGTGACCCTCCAACCCTAGGACAGTGTGACGCGCAATATTCGGGCCCGTGTGATGTTCTTACAGCTATGAACGGCACGTTTGCTGCTTGCCATGATTATGTAGATCCTCAGCCTTACTGGGAAGACTGCGTCTTCGACATGTGTTCAACGGAGGGAGAGTGGCTTTGTTGCGACCTGGAGACATATTATGACGCCTGTATGGACATGGGTGTGGATCCCTTTATCTGGCGGTCGACAGACCTTTGCCGTAAGTTCCGTTTTCAGACTCAGTCTATCAACCGTTATACCCCCTTTCCACTAGGACGGCGCTCTCGTCGCGCTCTCTCACTCTGCGACATAGAATTTGAGAGATCGCCCAACGAATTGTATAGAAAAGAAACGAATTATTTTAACACTTTGTGTGTTTTGCTGCCCTCTCTGTCACACTTTTACATGTTGTATGATATACCCAGTATGAAATAAAAGATTACACACACACACACATATATATATATATATATATATATATATATATATATATGAGGCCGCAGTGAGAGCGCATAGCGATCCGTCCAGTGGAAAGGGGGCCTTACGTGTTTCAGAATTTTTGTACAGATCTGTCGAGAAGTTTCAAGAGCAACCCCCATGGGGTGCATGGTTTCTAGATTATAAAGAAATGAGTTGGTTTTATCTGTATACACATATCTATTTTCGTCTAACTACAACAGGACAGGACAGCAGTAGCAAGTCCGGGATACATCCTTTTTTATGACTTCTGTAAAGCTGAAAAAACTCATTCGTCCTCTCGCACGTGTTGCGTAGAGCCAACTAAATGATGCAAATCACGATTATTCATAATTGATAACGACGACATTGTATTTCCTTCTGTAGATGTAGATTTAGTTGTAGTTCAAGAATCCAATAACTGGGATGAATGCTTTGTCTTCGATAGCTATGGACTGTCCAGCAAACAGCGTCTACTCTCCATGTGTAAGCCCCTGCCAGGCAACCTGTTTGAACCCCGACGGCCCGGAAAACTGTGACCTTCCCTGTGTAGAAGGATGTGAGTGCAATGCAGGATACTTGGAAAGTGGGCTGGAATGCGTAGAGGAAACGCAATGTGGTTGCATCGACGTTTATGAGAACTACTATACGGTAAATGCGATTCATCGTGAATGTATATTGTGTATCTGTGCTGTAGGGCAAATTTCAGTATTTCCGGAGTTGCGCAGATGACCCACTTCCAGTCTCCTCAAAATGGTTGGGTACCCTTGACACAAGTGCCTGTAGAAATGTTTTTTCTTGAGATATGTTTGGATTCTGGAGGTGCATATTATAGGTAAGGGTTGTAGCTTCTATATTATGTTGAAAAAACAGATTTTTATTGATATTTGTGGTTACAGTAGGCCTTAGAAGTCAGGTGTTTTGGTGTTTTTTTACAGGCAGTGAAAAGGGGTGAAAAGGTCACGACCTATGTTTCGGTCCCGTACAACAAAATTCCGCCGTAATTTTTTTCCTTTTTTTCTCATCAAATTACACTTTAGAGGCTGGATAACCATGCCAATGTGAGTTTTTCATGTTCTAAAAGTCAGGTAGGTGATTTTTGACAGCCTCTTTCTCCCATGATTCCAATTGTTAAGAATAGGCAGCCTAAATATCGAAATTTAGCCTGTAAGAGAGCACACCGAATTTGTCTCTTGATAGATAGAAGTGCACGGTTCAATCATAGCCCGATTCAGTTCTGGATTGGTCAAGAGTAACATGACTTTTTGTGGTCGGCAATGGACCAAACGATGATGAAAAATGAAGTAAAGCGTGGGCACACGGCTCAACTTTCGATATGCATGCCGTATTATATGTGGTGACTTTTACATTGACGTGTTCTGTACATCTCTAGATCGGAGAACAATGGGGAACAGAAGACGGACAACAATGTGAGTGCGGATTTCCGTGGGGGTTCCCATGGATCACCTGTAATCCAGCAGAGCCCTGCTATGAAGAAGGAGGTTACACCTGGGCGCTCGTGGATGGAGTATGGGGATGCCATTGCGCTGTACCCTGTCAATGTGGTGACCCATAGCTTTGCAATAGTTTCTTTCTTGCTGATGCCAAGGAGGTTTTTTAACCTCCTTGCTGATGCCATCTATCTTTTATAACCTTTCAAATCTCATAATTCAGTTGGGGATAGATCAGATAACGTACCCAGGAAGGTGAATTAAAGATGATGCATTTTATCCTCTCAAATAGAATCACCCTTCAAGTACACTGTAATGTAACGATATGCCAACTTTTTCCCTATATTATGTTTTGGTTAGAGCCCGAGCAACTTGCTCTGGAACTGCATGGACATTTTTTTAAAATATTTCAAGGAGGATGACCGAACAAAGGAAAAAAAATGAATTTCCAAGATATTCGGTATGCAGGTGGCCCACACAGAGAAATACAAAATGAAATGCAAATTGGAATTGACTTGCATGATGTGAGGACTTCTATTTATCAAGGATATATTTCATGTATTGTGCCAGTAAGGTCAGCTTGTATTACAAGTAAAAAAAAATTTACTGCTATCGCTATCGCTAGTTCTGTGCTGTTTGCAAGACAGTCAGGTGCAGTGCTTGTGGTGAAAGTTTTTACATAAATGCCGAGACTGTGAACAACATGTACAGGTTCAACGTGAGATCGCTTGGCGTAATCAGCAGCGCTTTGGACTCAGGCCCAAGAGATCCCAAGAGGTCCTTGGTTCGAAATATACCACGTCACCGATCTTGTTCCCTTTGGAAAGGCACTTCACACGACTTCTCTCACTTCACTCAGGTGGAACATGAGTACCTAGCTTTGGTTAGGACCGTCCCTGGGATAGGACGTCAAATGGAGGTCTCGTGTTCGGGGAGAGCCACACCTCGAGCACGCTAAAGAACCCACCGCACTTATCGAAAAGAGTAGGGAATCTTCCCGGTGCGAGTGGATCATACTTACACTGGGGTACTTTGTGTACGTGCCATAATGATGATCGAGAGGATCGTGGTCTCTAACGGAAGAAAGAAAGAAAGAAAGAAAGCAGGGAAAACTTTTGATATAGATTTATGAAAAACAAAAACAACAACATCTTAACAACACCAGTACTGAGCAACGTTGTTTTGCGCATGCTTTCTTGGACCTTGATATCTCAACACCTCCTAACATGGGTCATGAAAATAACTCAACACAAAACTTCAAGATAAAAGATCATAGACAACACTGAACAAAATGATGACACGGGCGGTGTGCGTGTAGAGGACTCAGAATCGAAATGTTCGTGGTTCGAATCTCTAGTAAGCCCCAATGTTGTGCCCTTGGGAAAGGCACTCCCGTAGCAAACTATCAGTACTGGAATGGGGCTGTCAGTGGCTGAACAGTGACTGACAGGTGTATTTCAGAAACATTTCAGCAGAAGAGCTCTACTGACAGGCCAGTGTAATACGACTGATCGCACTCTGGCTTATCCATGACTGTTTTGACAGTACTGAAATGCCTCTATCTGGTGATGACTGAAATTCCAACTACTACTGTCAGTAATGTCAGTTCCCACTACTGTCAGCCATGGCCAATCACAGTCTTAATCAGGCATAGAGCGAATCATATACCAGCTATTTTAATTGGTACCAGGCCAGAAAATTTTGAACTTAAAAATAAAAAGGTAGCTAGAGCTTCGCGCTTATTCCTTCACTTGACTCAGGTGACAATGAGTACCTGACTACTAGGTTAGGGACGTCCTTTCGGATGGGACGTTAAATGGAGGACCCGTGTTTGAGCAGAGCCACACCCCACGCACGTTAAAGAACCCACCGCACTTATCGATAAGACACGGGGTCAATCCAGGTGTGAGTGGATCAAACCTATCAGTCCGGTCTTAGGCAGCTTGTACTGACTGTACAAACAAACAAACAAACAAACAAACAAACAAACAAACAGCAATAATGCATTCTGCAATCTGTAATTGTCATGAATAAAAATTACCAGTCATTCCGTCTGCTTCCAAATATTTCTTAGAAATATCCTCCTCACTCACACTCACTCATTCTCTATCCAGTTTAGCATCCGTTGTTCCCTGTCTTGCAAGGGTTGGACGTTGCGGGTTGCATGTCTTTCAGGTCTGATTGCTGATCTCCAGCTGCCTCTCACGGTCAAGGGCGCTGGCCTTTTGCAGGATCAGTTTGGCACTGTTTGCGATTAAAAATCAATCCTTTTGCAACAAATCTGGCATTGAGAAGCTGTTATAATTATATCACTTCTTCGCACACCGTGTATCCAGACTGTATGTATTTAGATACCATGCTGATACAGCTATAGACTACCAAATAGAACGTCATTAACGATACTCATAAGATATTTGAAGAACGCCTGTATTGTACTAAGTTTCACTGATACATTCCACGCTTTCTTTTCAAGGTCTGCATTTTAAACAAATTGACTTACAGCTACATAAACACAATTATCATAGCTAGTTCACCAAAGGCAAAAGTACTCAAGAGAGGGATAGGGTAAAGGAAAGTACCCTATGGTAGATTAATATACTCTGCATGAACGTTTCTGTGATTATAGTCAAACGCTCTTGCTGGTAGAATTCTACTATAGATATACAGACTAGACTTGTTTCCAACTGCCAAGGTTTTTATTCTACAGCAGCCTTTTGTATTCTCTTGCATGACAAAATATTGCAACATAACAGTACGTAAACTTTGTTTGTTATTAATTAAAATAGAATTACTATAAAGAATAGATTTCGATTTTTAAACTTTGATATATCCATATATAGGTGAGCTTTAAAAAAATCTATGTTTAGAGGCGATAAGTGCTGGGCCACAATTTCAACACATTCTTTTTGTGTGTAATAACCTACGTTAAGCATACGGTGAAAAATAACTCTTTGTTATATATACATTCTACCTTACATAATGATATGCGAGTCACTATCTTACCGTTTTGACATCCGTGAGCACATCAATTTTTATCCGTTAATAAAAAAACACAAAGAAGTTTCAACCATACTGTAAAGCGTACCAAATAGCTGTAAAATGATCACATATATACCGTAAATTGAAGAGAATATCGGAAAGTGGATACTAATGTCATAGACTGCCAAAGTATATTCCAAAGTCAAAGAAAAAGATGTAAAAGTACAAAAATGAAAATTTCATTGTTCGGCATGCCACACTCTATGTGTGTAGTCAATCGTTTTAATCAACGTCCACATTGATGCATTATGTATATGATCCGCTCTGATCTTGACCAATCGTCAATATGTGAAATGAAGTACGATGAGGAGTTGTAATTATAGAAAACTGTTTCACGTTGGTTTGATTACGTATATGGATGACATCCGCGCGAGCATCAATTTTTGGCCGTTTCCAAAAAAAAAAAAAAAAAAATTCAACCATACTGTAAATCATACAAAGCAGCTAAAATTAGAAAACACATTGCAGATTGCAAGACCATATCAAAAATCGTATACTAATGTCACAGAATACCGACGTTAATTCCAAGGTCAAAAAAGACGATGTGAAAGAACAAAAATGAATAATCTAGTTCTTCGAAATACCATACTCCGTGGGTTGAGTCATTGTTCAACCTTCCTGACCACATAATTTCTATGTTCAAGACAACTTTGTTTTAGGCCAAACTTTTTTATTCGCACGCTCGCAACCGTTTGGGGGTTCCCAGAGGATGTCATCCATATAATCATGATCGAATCAACTTGGCCTTAGCATGAAATAGAAATTGACCAAAAGCAAGTGATGTAATAGACCATGATAAATGTACAAGAACCCCCATAATCACTCAAGCCAAAGTATTGTCTTGCAAATCAGTTGTTAAATGTTTATACGATTGACCATACTTTGTATAAAAAGTAAGCATTAGTTTATTCAATTGTTACACTATATTGGCAATCAAGTTACTTGTATTACATAATTCTAAAAAATCTCTTCATCCAGAGCACATGTGCATGCATGCCGTTGATTTTTTAAAGAAAATGATTGGGATGTAAATAATCAAATAGTATAAGGCGAAAACCACTGTGACTTTAAGAATAGGCCTTTAGATTATGAATTGCTTTACAATTGTATACTTATATCGCTGACGACTTCTAGTTTGGTGATCTGTCTTTGAATAAAGCTGTTTCTTTCTCAGCTGTGAAATCAGAGTGGTGTGTTCTTTCACTTTTAGCCCGAAAATAATAGTATATGTATAGTTTCCACTAGGACGGCGCTCTCGCCACGCTCTCTAAAATTTGATGCAGGTCGCTCAACAAATTGTACAGAAAAGAACAAAATCTTTTCACACTTTTGTTGTCTACTCGGTCACACTTTTAGTTTGTATGATATACCTAGTATGAAAATGAAGGATACACATATCCTTATGTAGGCTGCAGTCAGAGCGCAGCGTGATCGCCGTCTAGTGGAAAGCTTTCTATATCTAAGCGGTGACCGTCCACTAAAAGTATGTTCTGTATTACTTCTTTGTCCCGCTAGTTGCCGCTATAGGCTCGTTCTGATTGAACTGTGCAAACAAACTCACCTTATCATTTAGGAAATTTGTAAAATTCATTATGCCCCCCCACCCCGTTTCTGTATAACATGACGTCACAGAAGCAGTGGCTCAAGACTGTCGAAAAGTCCAATTTTCGATGAAATTCCACTCAAGGTGATGAAAATTTAAGAATTGTTGAAAAAAGAAACACGGTAAAATGTCGGTCTGTACATGGCCATTTTATAGAAGACGCAAAAGAGCACTATAGGAAATTACATGAGGCTTACCGGTTTAGATACATGAGGTGCAACACAGGAAAATGTAGTCAGTTGGTCCAGGATTCATGACACAAAATCAGCACGTAGCAACAATGACATGGCTAAACATGAACTCAGTAGTTTGGCAACGTGGTGGCAAAGAAGTAGAACAAATCAGGGCTGCCGCCGTCAAATACAGTTACATAAGATACTGTTGCTGAAGCTAAGCCTTAGGCTAAGGTAAGAAAAAAACATAAAAATATAAAATGTATAATTAAGAGCTCTCAAAACACCCCAATGGCTAAGAAATTATGTACTTTAAATTATATACTATGCAAAATAACAAATTAACGCTAGTTCACCTTTATCCGCAGCGTGACCTATATCCGTTGCTTTTGAAAAACGGGTAGTTAGGGGTATCAAGACGACGGACGATAGTTTCAAACTACAATATTTGAACATATTACAACTTGAAACCACCGTCCGTCGACTTTATATCCCTTTATACCATGTGGGTAAACACAACGAATATAGGTTACCCTGCGGATAAAGGAGAAATAGCGTTACATAATACGTCCACTTCAAGGAGGAATGGTATGTCTGAGGCCAAAGCAAAAAAAGTTTTCCTTCACAGAACTTTGATGGAGACGTTTACAGCAATGGAAAGTCTGGATACCAGCCTGTTTTCAATTTCTCTTTACCTGCAACAACTTTACGGATACATTGAAAAGTTGGCAACATGTGAAGTTGATGGAATAGCCATCCTCCCTCCCTCTGATGTGAAAACTCTGTATGCAACGTCCGAATATACTTTGTCAGTCATTTAGATATGTTACGAAATATTTGATGCCAAAACTTGCAGTACCATGTAACTAACTTGTATGCTGCTATGGAAATACTAGTACGTTCGTATATTATTATGTCTGGAAAAACGTGTGCGGCTTTTCAACTGGAGTCAAAGGGCGGGCGGCTCAATTTCAGGAGCGACACAGGCGGAATTTACTGGAATTGCAGCCAAGTTATATTGACAAGCAGTTTCTGACTGAGTAAACTGTAGAACTGACAGACTGCCACGTTTTCCAACCTACCCCTACCCCAAATGTTTTCGGGTGCGTGGATCAGCTTGTATGTTAGTCTGAAGACAGCATAACTCGAGATGGCAAATGGAGCTGCATGATATTAAGATCCGTATGAAGTCTTGAATTATGATGTAACATCAAGCAATGAAGCATGTTGGTAGGTGTTGAAGAAACAATCAGATTTTGGGTCATGTAGCAGCTGTTGCTGGTACTGCAGCAGAACTAGAACAGAGTTGTGTAGATGCCATGGTGATGTTTTGGGTAGAAGATAGCTATTAGGCTTGGGAAGAAGTGGCCTCCTTCACCGGCCTCTCTGGGGGCATTGGTGCAAGTTGTTTGGGGGAGGGGTGGTGCAGTGTGTAGTAGTCTCCAAGCAGACCCAACAGTGCCTTAGAAATAGTATCAAAGCTGGCCAGGGACTTAGTATAGGGGCTCCGGTGCCCGTTTGACTCCCTTAGCCGGCTATCTCCCTTTGGCCGGCTATACTCCTTTGCCAGCTTTGATATATTATCTCTAAGGCACCGATGGGTCTGCTTGGAGACTAGTGTGAAGGTCGATTTCCGATTTTTAAATGAGAATACACAGGGAAGGAAAATATGCCACTAAAGGAAAAATGCAGGAAAAGGCGGTAAGCTTGTACTTGACCCCGGCATATATTCCTTTCCCAGCATTTTTCCTTTTGCGGCATACTTTCCTTCCTGCGTATTCTCAGTTAAAAATCACAAATTGACCTACAACCCCCCACACACACACCCCCAAAATAACTTAGGCTTAGGGAAAAAGTGACATACACTACATATCTGGGCCCTCCATTTAATATGTACCAATTTAATCTATTCCTTCTTTGCTTTTGCTGGAAAAAATGGAGTGGATGGGCAAGAGATAGAAAGGGCAGTTATAACGACTATAAGATGACGATTTATAGTGAAGAAACTGGTTAGTCATAGACTGCTATATACTTCTCTAAAAATCCTAAATTGACTGAACATCACAACTAAATAAATTCATTTCTGTTACTTTATTTTTACTTGAATTGATTACTGCTGTTCTTCTATTTCAATGAGAAATACGGAAAATAACCAATTCCAGAAAATGACCTTTTCCATTGTTGAACTATATGCTAGATATACCACAAAGTCAAGTTCTCACAAAGGCATATTCATATACATTTGTATATCAGAGCTGACTAGGCCATGCCGCTTCCTGATGTCACAATATTCAATCAGTCAGTTGAGTAGCCATCAGCATGGCACAAGTTTCAAATGGTGGGAGCACCCCAAACTATGAAGACTTCTGTTAAACAAGAGAGAACTTGACTTTGTGGTAGTTTATAGTAGGTTTTTCATTTTACCTATCTTTATGTCACAAGAAGTAGTACGTTAAGTCAAGCCTTACCATACCTACAAACTATCCAGAAACTACTTGTAGACTTATGAAGAATATACAAATCAACTCAAATAAATATCTTGAATTAAAAGCTAAATTCAAAGGACAGGATGTCGTTTTTAATGTGCTATGGAATGACACATCCCGGTCTCATAATAACAACAACTACAGCTTCTTCCTGTGATATCTGTAGTGTCCTTTCTTGGGCCCCCAACGTGCGGGTGTTCAAGGCTTGTTCAGCCACCCAAGTCTAGCAGCATCAAGGCACCACTTCTGCCAACACGCCCCTCCCTCAAGGCTCAGTACACGGCCCCCTGTGCGGGTGTTCAAGGCCTGGCCACCGATGTCTGAGCCACTACAGGGAACAGATAATGCAGCAGAGGAAGACATGTATACAGCATGTCTTCTCTGGTCTCCCTTGGGGCCCCCTGTCAGGGTGTTCAAGGCTGCAGCCACCCGACGGAAGACCTTTCATGTCATATCACGACATGTTACATCATACAACATTGGCTGTGCAACTGTGCCTACTAGCAGTCCTCGGAACCTAGAGGATGAAATATTTCTTTCTCTTACATTACTTTTCACATCTTATTTGAGATTCTGAAGTCCTACAAAAAATATCAAGTTTCATAGATGCTACGTCAGTTTAAAATGCGTACTGAAAATGTGTCATGATTACACTATAGTATGAAGTCACGCGTCCTGGTTGCACGGCCCCTTTGAATCTTATCATCACACTTCCACATTGATCGAGTCTTGTTCTGTTGGTAGATTGTGTCCCTGTTTATGTCCATGGTGGTGAGTTAGTCTGTTCCTAGGCCTGCTTGGTTGCCATCAACCGCATCATGAGACTGTTCAACTTCTCCAGCTTCTTGACATCCTGGGCATGTTCAGTCCTGTACTGGAGGCACTGGATGGAAATAGAAAACAGTAAGCAGATGTACTGTAAATGCATTTAAGGTTGCAGTGATTTTTCTATGGTCACATACTTCTGCAGTAAAGTAGTTTCAGTGATAGTGCTTCGGTCACATACTGGTGACTTTACGAAAAGCCAATAAGAAACTACCCTCGAACAACTCGGCAAAGGTGCTTCAGATAGACAGAAAGGCACTTTCAGCAGTGCCGATGTGATCAAGTGTTACTGTCTTACTGATAAAACTGTATGTACCCAAGGAATGAATAAAGGCTTTGACTTGACTTATGTCCTCAATGTTTGAAGATCAGGTCTGTACAATGGATAGTTCATACCACTTAGAAGAACAGAAGACAGAACAAAAAGTTTCCCGGTAGTTTCAACTTGCAGTGAAGAGGTACAGTACTAAAAATAAAGTACAGTAAACTTGAAGCTGATGTTAGTGTCTGGGTCATATACAAAGCTTAAAATTAAAAAGTTTTATGATAATCAAGACTTCTCATGAAATTTATAAAAACTCACCACTTGGTCGTCTGTGACTTTTAGGACCAGCTTCCCGTCACTATGTCGATACTTGACCACAAACCGGCACTGGGGGGGAAACAGAGGAGGATGTGATCAGTTAGGCATATGTCAGGGAATACTGTAAGTTAGGCAAAATGTACTATTGAAGTGTTGGTACAAAATGTCATACAGCAGGTTGTCTTATTCAAGGCACATGTTACACTTAGAAAAGCACTTAACTCAAGACTGGAGTGCTATGTACTATCAATACATGACAATTTTAGGAAGCAAATATGCATACGGCTACATATAGTAAACGATAAAGTATCTGCTAGTCCTGCGAATTGATTCATACTATATGTACATGATAAAGCACTCACTAGTCCTCCAACAAAGAATTCAATATTCTACTTTATATAACAATTGTACAAGAAACGTTACCATCTAATTTAAAAAAAGATTAAATGCATATGGCTGACTATGGCTGACTACAGTATGTCTGACAAGGCCCAATGAAAGTTAGGTTACAAAGATAATTTCATGGGCAATATCAAAAACCTGTCTTTGCTGTTTCACGGCGGTCGGTTGCTAGGGTATTCTTTCCCGTTGCTATGCGAGTTCGACAGAGTATCGGGTTACAAGAGGCCTACTATTGGCTAACCGTAAAATATTTCAAAATAAACAAAATGTTATGACAAGGAAAATGTATTCAAAATAAGATTAAATTCGCAATTTTAGATAGTTTGAATCTTCCCGTTTTAATTGAGATTGTTGTTTTGTTTCGATTTTGCTTCCAAATACCATTATTTCCTGTTTCAAGGAAGGCCTTCAATTTGACCATACTCTTGATAAGATGGGCCGCAAGTGCCATGGCAAATTCTCGATTTTTATATTTTTCGTCATCTGAGAGGCAAATAAAACTTTTTGTTTTTGGGATTTTTTAATTTTTAATCTTAAGCAAAGTTACAGTCAAAAATATGCGTAAAAATGACATTTTTCGCACTTAATTACCAATAATTCAAAATCGAAGGCATTTTTTAAAAATCCCAAAAACAGAAATCTCGGGAAAATCGTTGCGGTCATTTTGAGCCGTCAATGAGTTAATTTGGACTCTTCTTGGTCGCGATCTTAAACGATGTTTACACGCATGTCATGCCGCACGGAGAGCAGGAGGGTGTAATTGATACCGGTGTAAACAACACTTATGATATTCAAGGTCAACAACACAAACGTCAGTAGCTTCGTTACATGTTACATGTCCCAAACAAAGTGATAGCATGGATGTACTGTCCAGAAAATTGTTTATATTGGTGAAAACTATCTTTTCTGGCTAATTCAATGCGGTTTGGCAAAAAAGGCTAGCCAGCGAACATTTTTCCATGGCAGTAAGAGACTACAGTGCGAAAAAAACACTGAAAGTTTCTGCATTTACTATCTAGTATGATTGACCATGCAGACACATCTACTAGTACCAGACCCCATGTGATAATCGACTTAAGTAACTAATAATATCAACATCAAGGAGATAGAATGTGTGCAACGGCATACTCGTAAACTCTTTGTATTTAACCCTTATTCCCCTACCCTGCTGATTAAGCTGTGGCAAATATAACTTTTTCGAGATACCCCCTAGCAAGTAATCCCCTCTCCTTCAAAATCTAGGCCATAATAACAACACTTAAAGGTCCACAGATGGGGAATGAATCAAACCTATATATAAAGCTTGGAGTAACATGCTTTAGAACATGCCAGGAGGACTGTCCCATTTTAGTGGATATGGTTATCCTGTTAGCATTTTGATTTATTGTGCAGATGACATTAGTCTTGGAAGAAAAGATCTTAAGGTCTATTTTTTGTTCGCTTCTATTCTTTTGTTACACTGTAAATGTATTTAGTTTTGCACTGATTTAATTTGTTGGTAAGGACAAAATGGAGTTTGCAGTGGTTTTGAGTACTGGAGTTCTGGAGACAACACTGTGGGCCTGAGTTCGATCCCAGGGTTGGCTAAGCTAGGACATTCATATGTCTTTCAAAAGGGATCAAAAATGGGTGTCCCAAGTTCAAACGTAAATGGCCTTATTACTCAGATTGGATACCTACTTGCTGCAATAATACAACAAGGTGAATAATACCGTACAGTTATGGAAACCCTACATCATATGGACAGCTAGCCTGGATACCAGACCCCAGCCTGATCTCAAAAATATACTGTATATGATTATATCCCAACAAAATAGATATTTTTGAGATCGGGCTGGGGTCTGGTATTCAGACTAATGGACAGCCGGTTGAAAACCAACTACTAGCTAGCGACTCAGTAGAACAGTAATTTTCATCAGTACTAGTGTGATCAACTGTTACTGATTTTACGGTATAGTATGTGAGGAATAAGTCAAGGCTTTGATTAGGCTTAAAATTCTTCATAAATAAAAATTCAATGTTTGAAGATCATGTCTGTATTATTCTGTTACTATTGGTGCATCTTTACCATAAGTGCCTCAAAATGATCATAATAATGAATGTATAATTCAGAGTTGGACATACTTTCTAAAATTCACTAATCCTATCGGGCAAGCACATAAAAAATTTACTTGCTCAAACCAATTTTTCACTTGCCCAAAATTCAAATGTCCTTTTATGCCTTTTCACTATCAGCAATGGAATTCCTATTGTAGCCTCTATTTTTCCATGTTGAGCAAATTGCTTGTTGTCGGATAAGTCGGGTTACAAGGTCTTGCACTTGCCCGATCAGCACTTTCACTTGCCCTGGACAATAGGGCTAGTGGACTTGTCCAACCCTGTAATGTACAGAACATACTGGCTTAGGGCCGGTTTACACGAAGAAAAAAATGTGTCCTACTCCTAGGACACACGCTACGTGTTGAACATCGCAGGACATTTTTAGGACAAGTCATTTCTTTGCCTTGTGTAAACCAGGCCTTAGACAAGGGGCTATGCAGGCAGGAGACAGAACATTTAAACTTTTTAGGGTTTTTGAGTTTGCGAGGTAGAGGTCACTGAGGAAATCACCAACACAAAACCACTGTGAACATTTACAGTACACATTTGACTCTTTTTCTTGTCGAATCTCTCCAATTTAGTACCTCCAGGTTCTGAGTTAGCTGCTCTAACCACGAAGCCATTGTGCATCTACAGCAGCTGCTCTATTTATGAATATGAAACCATTTCCTCTAAGAGATCTTGAGTACATATTTGCAAAATGGCTTTTCGTACTTTTCTCAACAAGTAAAACAAATACTAGTAAGTCTGTCATATGCATATGAAATGGATTTTTGTTGATCTGGTTTAACACTAGAAGTGTCAAGGCACGTTTGCATTTGTATTGGAAGCCAGAAAAGTGCATCTCCCTGCCAGTGTGTATGTACTATGTATATGCAAATAAAGTGGATTGTTGTTGAGTAAATGTTGTCTATTCTGCATTGAAAATGCAAAAATGACACCCTACTAGTAAGTGTCTAACATGTCCCCATGGCACAAGTGGTGACACAACCCTGCTGACTTACTCTCAAAGCAGAGGTTAGGCTCCGGCTGTTTTTATCGGGCTTTCTATTCTGTATTGTATCATAAGCCTCAAGCGCCAAACTTCTGCATGCAAAAGAACCCAACACACGTATTGTAAAGAGTATAGTAGGCATGACGCGTAATGTGCTTGGCCAAAACATAAGCCATAGCAAAGCATCTACATATAGAATACAACACGGTGTATTCCGTATCACCCGAGGTACAAGCACGACCGCGGGAAGGATCGCCCGGCGGCTGAAGGCCGGTGGGTGATCCAACCCACGGGAGGGCTGGCACCGAGGCTCAAACAAAAAATTGTAATAACAGCAATTCTAACATCCGAATCTGGTATTCAAATTTTCAACCATTCCACACTTGGCCCGCTTGAAATAGTTCGATTTACAGAACTTCTGCTGCAGAACCTTAGAATGTAAATAGGGGGATCTGGGGATCAAAATTGAAATTTCATCAAGACCTATAATTTTAACTGTGTTATCATATTTTTTGTCATAATTTTCAGAAATTGCCACCAAGCCACTCTCGAATTGTGCAAACACACACACACACAAACACATACACAGAAATAAACAAGGCAGCCAAGAACAGAACCTTCTTGGTGAAGGTAATCATAATTCATTCGTAACATATGTTCATAAATTATGAAGTCTACTTTAGTTTCAACCAAACGTGCAAACCTTGCCACATGATAAAAAAGGCAACACCTTTTTTCGGTTTCCCCATGCGTTTCAGGAGGCTATTTCTTACCTTCACGGGGTCAGCCTGGTACAACCGTTCTGCCGCCTTGGCAAACTCTTCCCACGATGTTATATACGTCATTTTTGGGGAGAAAAAACGCAGGAAAATTATATTTTGTACAACTCAGCACAGCTTCACCCTAACCGGAAATGACAACCCTTGGTCATATGAACTTTGACCTCTTTGTGAATTTAATTTCCCGTTTGGATTAGAAACGCGGCGGCTCCTTTTTTTCAACAACTCTGCCTCTCAGCGTCCTTCCTGAAGAAAAATCTTGGCACTTGTATCGAGGTCGGGAGTCTCTGTGTGTTTATATTTATTGTGGACATCTCCCAGCTTGCTGTCTGACACACAAAGATCCAAGATGGCGCCGTGCATGTGAAATGAGTTGCGGGCTGGGCCTGGTCGGAAGCGATTTTTTCCTCCTCACTTTCTCAGTCTAGCTGTCATCCAGAACGCAAGGATCAGGAAGGATTATCTAAGGACTAAGTCGGAAGCTCCGGTTTTCAAGAATACCGCAGGATAGTTTGCTGAGAGGGGATACTGTGGCCAGTGTACGGCGGAACGGTTCCTTCAAATTTCGTCTGTCATTTTTTGGGAGGCCGGAATAGCAGGAAACCATGAGGTGAGGATCCTGCTCTATTTCCGCCTGTCTGTTAGATACAAACTCACATCATATATCATAGCCTGATATGATTTGATACGTGTTTTTCTTACAATTGTCCAGCTTGGAACGAAGGCATACACTTATAACGGTACACGTGATGGTCTTTAAATACTATGAGTATGAAGCCATTGTTGTAACTGACTCACTATGTAACGTCATTTTTTGTGTATCAGACATACTATACGCTTCTTTACTTCTTCATGTTTTTCCTGTCTTTACTTCTTCATGTCTTTCTTTACAGTCTTACACGTAAGGTTGAAATAGTTCCTACAAATCTGTTTTAGTAGACACCTGCCTTTCCTTCCAATAATGGCTGTACTACACATATGGAATATTTATGATGGAAGCTCATGCATCTTTATCTGATAAGTATCATAGAACACAGTTACTCTATGCTGTGGTGTGATTGGTATGGAGGGGGTAGATTCATGTCTTGGGGAAGGACTATCCCACAACAGTGTATCAGACTCCTGTCATATGACAAGGTATAAAACGATGACCTCAGAGCGCAAATAAATCAATAACAAACGTCTAACAACTGAGCAATTATGCTTACGTAAGGCTTTCTCTTCAAACCTACCACGCTACTACTACGATCTTGCCAGGCGTGTTGTAGCATCACATAGTTTATTTCTGGTCAACATTCCGTCAGATGGATAACTGGCATAGTTCCTGGAACTCATGCTGAAACATAAGTGATGCCACGACTGGGGCTATTCTTAGGTCCACTGTGAACCCTGCCACCGATGATGACACCGGGGTGGATATAGGATGTAGCCTCTTTCAAGGCTCTCTCGCAGATTTCTCTGAGTGCCGGCTTTTGTTGTTTTAAAGGGGCACAGATTTGCGATTTCCAAATTGGCGTAAGGTTCTATAAGTGTAATGCCGGGAGAGGTAGTTTTGCCCATGTTGAAAATTGTGAATTAGCATCCATCCCCCCCCCCCCCCAAAAAAAAGCAAACGCAGACACCCCATGAAGTCTGCAAAGGAGATTATAGGATGTGGCTGTCTGACACTGATTGTCCTTTACAGTCCCAATTTTTTTGTTTCTCAGGCTTCCCGATATTGTCTCTTCATATCACTGGTAAAAAATGACATCATATCAGGAAGTGGTCTACCTGTCAATTGTTGACAACTTCCTCTGTATAATCAAAGTCTAGAACTGAAGAAATGTGATTCTTTCCTGACCTCCCCGGGCAATGCCAGGGATTTCTCTCATGTTTGTATAATCTGTGCCTTCAATTTGTTGTCACTTGTTCTCCGAGTGCCACGCCAGTAGTTTGTGTTAGTGCACTCTGATTGATGAGTCGGAAGAATTCTTATTACATTTGTCTTTGTTTCTACGTCCAGCTTCACAATTACACCTATAGGGTGTGTGTGGTCAACAGGGCAATTGAGAAGTAATGAAGGGGTCAGCGAGGTTGCCATACCCCACTTCTGATTTGTCTCGTATCTCTCACGTTTTCCCGACAGAAATGAAAACACCAAGCTATGTCGGGTATGCGTCTTGGAATAGACCCACACGGGGAATAAGATTGCCCGTGTTAGCCTTCAATTTCCGAAATCGTTTCCTCCGCGAGAGTGTTGTCCGTCTTTGCAGGGGTCGGGTCCCCGGCCTGTGTGGAACACGGGAGCACAATCGGACATCGGTGCCAAAGTCTTCAAACTGAAAATTTTCTCAACAAAGTGTGAAGTCTTTTGAAAACATTCCAATGGCCTTGGCATTTTGGACCATTTGAACTGTGGCCTTTGTGTTCTGAGTGCAATGTTCTGTTTCAGCCTGCCCTGTTTTTTCTTACAATGTTTGAATACCACAATGAAGTTTATACAGTGCAGAGTCAAGCCAGCTGGAGGAGTTACCATATTTCTTGCCTCTAGCCACCAGTAGGGTAATGACATTTTGAAGGAATTTTTTTTCTCCAATATGTACAATTATATCCCTTCTTCAGCCTTACAGTGTTGTATCCTCTTTGTGATCATGTCTGTATAAATTATTCACTTAATTATGAGTATGATAGCAAGAGGATTGCCTGAAAAAGCGACAATACTATTATCTAAACTGTTGTTGTCCATGATGTACTGTCAAGTTGACCTGCATCACCGGTATGCTGTTTGTCAGATAATCAATATGGCCACGCAGAATTTGCCACTCAGATTTGCACTCCGTCGTATTGGATTAGAATAACTCTTACAGAGTCTTACAGTATCCTTGGTAAAATATGTCAACTGATTTTCCATAAGAAATCATTTTATCACACTCCATAATGATACCCATATATATAGCTATGCTTTTATACGTTACTAGAGCCCAAACTGGAAGCATTCTGTAGGTTTTTACTAAATGTGGACTAAAGTACAGTTTCCAGATTTTGACCATTTTGGCACTGTTAAGTGGTACTTGATTTGCCCCATTTGATTTTGAATTTGACTTGGTGAACCACAGAGACAATGATAATAATAGTTTATTGCAAATTCTTGCCCAATGGCTAATTGCAGTCAACATGAAAGGGTACAAACAAACAGTGTAGAACAGTATGGAATAAGTCTACTCTAGTCTAAAAGCTAACACTAAACTAAGCGCCTTATTCGGTTTAAGCAAGGAAGTTCTATACCCTTGGTTTAAGCCGCTGCCCTTTTGTGGTGAGAGATATACGATGTGTACCTGTTTGTTTACCCCCTTGTTCAGACATATGGTTGACACAGGACAGTGTATACAAGTGGGCAGGTTTGACAAGCTACATGATCGGGTTGCAGGAGTCACTTTTCAGGATTGTGTGGCCTGGGGTGGTGGTCAGGGTTATTGTTTATGTCTGGAAGTTTAATCAGGCCTGTAAGGCTGCTTATTGTAACTTTTCAGCGCCTTAAAAGATTTAGGATCCCACGAAACACATTCTTGTAAAGCTTGGATTTGGCACGTCAGCCCTAACCCAATTTAAGACCATTCTGAGGAGTGGAGTTGAATGGTGCAGTTAGTGCATAGCCCCAAGGAATATTTATGTGTGTGTAAGTAGAAAGCTTTGTATTGTTTTGAAATGGAGGTCAAGGGTCATAGTGGGTGGGCTTCTAAGGTGTCTATGTGCTACTGTAAATACAGAGATTTTGCAGTGGTTTGATGTTCGCAGTTTTTGTGGTGAATCAGTCACAGATCGTTTCAATGTTGCACGACCAGGTCCGAGGTGGTTGCAAAATGTTTTAGGAAATGACTGTTGCACGGATATTTTGATCCTTCTTTACTTTTACTTTTACTTTTACTTTTCTTTTTTATGAATATTGTTGCTAGAGATGTCGCAAACAACAACAGTTGCAAGAATACAAAATGTGACCTCAGTCATTGTGACCTCAGGAACATGGCTTTACAGTAGACGTTGTTTAATTGCACAGCCTATTTGCCAGCGTATTTCGTGCAATTATCCAGCTTTTGTCCTGTGAGTGCATACCTGTACAATAATCAAAGTTATCTAGCTGGACCGCACCGGTTTCGGATTTTGGCAATCTGTGCAGTTAACAGAAGTGTGCGTTAATCCGTTGTACAGTTAACTGGCTTCTACTGTACAACCATTTTGTGCCAGTGGGTTTTCCACAGTAGCCACTTGTAATGGCGTTTCCTGACTAGGAGTTTTGGACTGGTACATTCCTGAAGTTGTTTACATAACATAATTGTCTTTGGTGTTCAGTTACTGACAAGTAAAAGGGAATACTGTACTAGTGATAGGCTTTTGACTCATGCAATCATGAAAGAAAGCCACTTGGCATGATACTTGACCTTACACTGTTACAGCATAATGAATATAAAGTATTTTTTGGGTGACCTGTCATTCATGCAAAGGTGTGTAATGTTAGTTTTGTTACAGGAATTTTAATGATTTTTGAGAGTACACATTACACCATATGTGATCTTTGAACCTTGAACCTTGAACGTGGACATCTTTGAGATGCCTTCATGGGTCGCAATGGATCCTTCTTTAAGCACATGTTAAGCAGTCTTAAAGCATACGTAAAATGTCACTTTCAGGAAAAAAATCTTCGGGAATTCTTTTGTACAGTGATAGAAACATACACATGTCTTCTTTCATGTCTTCCAACTTGAAGGGAATAGGTGTGTGATTGATGGTTAAGAATTTTGAGGCCAAGGAAAAAGAATGTTGTGTTTCCTGTCGAAGTCCTGAAAAACGGAGGGTCGATAGGTAAGGATTATCTTTTTTCTTCTTGTATTTTTTTTTTAGGCTGGGAAAAACTCAGTGTGACATATTACAATACAGTTGAACAAAGTAAACTGAAATGCATGAGGACACTTGTCTTTTAATGTCAAACTTTAATTTTGTGTATAATAGATACATTTATTCTTCATAAGATAGGACAAGCAGTGTTTTTACTCCAATAAGAAGCAAGCTGAATAAAAATTCTAACTGGAAGCTATATGACTCCACTGACCGCCCCCCCCCCCCCCCCCCCCCAAAGTCTAGGGTTGGCAGGTTTTTCTAGGGTAGGTAAGGGAAACAGGAAACACAACATTTTTTCCCCAGGCCTGAGAAGTTAACAGGGAAGCCATACACACAATACAGACATAGGGACTGCCTGCAGCATGGGGAAGTGTTCTGTAACCCAGTTGGACTGGGCAGTGGTCAGGCACACCGTATCATAATCCTCTTGTTGAAGGACAGTTCAGGGCTGGTGTTAGTACAGGTACATGCACCACAAGTCAAACACAAGGAAAGTGCCACCAGTGACCACTAGACTAGAGGGATGAAGTAAGTATGTTCAATAGTTTACATGTACGTCGCATGTTTTATACAGAACAGCCTTGATAAAATATTGTGATATAAACCATGTTTATGCTATGAGGGGAGTTGTCTTAGAGTTTTTATGCTGATCAAAATTGTATGAAAAACCTTTTCAGTTAGAAAAAAATGAACAAAACTCAAAAGGAAATATTAGATTTGATTTTCATTTGCCTGCTTATGATAGAAAATCCTTATAAGTTATACACTCTTCAGTTTATGATAAATTTTAATATTATGTCTGGTACTCATCCATCTTTGGTCACTTTCTTCTGTAGTGACCTCCTAATCTTAGCCTAGAAAAAGTAGAATCCAGCCTTGTTAGCTTTAGTTTTTTTTGTTTGGTGCAGACCAAAGCTAACAAGGCCGGATTCCAGGCTACCATAATGTACAGTCACTGCCTGACTCACATACAGAGCTCGAAATACTTTTTTCTACATACCTGCACCGGTGCAGGTAACATTTAAAATTACCTGCACCAGACAAATTTTACCTGCACTACTCTGAATTCATGATTTATGAATCACACTAAATTGTTCAGGAACCATTGCTATTTTTTCTACTATACTTAAAATAGGTGGTAAAAGTCAATGTAGCTAATAACAATCCATATACAACCAACATTTATGTATGAAACCCAGTACATGGATTAGTGCAGGTTACAATGTAGGTGCAGGTAGACACCAGAAATACCTGCACAGCTCCAATCTTACCTGCACTAACCTGCATATGCAGGTGGTATTTCGAGCCCTGCCATAGCATCTCACTGTAGGCATTTGTTTACCAACATCATCATGTGTACTGGCTGTCGATTGACATCGACCATCAGGCAGCATGAAATGCACAGAGGGAGGATACCTGCCACCTCGCAATCTTAATGTTGTCTTATCTAATCAGGACTTTATCAATGAGGCTGTCAGTACTCAGTAGTACTTCCAGTCAAGGGATCTTAGATAGGGTCTTCTGCTTGTCTTCAGCTATCTCTTTATATTCTAAGGTATCTGTACAAGCACTACCCTTTGTTATAATATACCAGCAAGACTGGATCTGCACAATATTGTCTGTGTAAAACTACCATAAGTTATGGCTGAGTGTCACATATCAAAAATGCCTCTGCAGTTCCAGAGCAACATGCTAGGGGACCCAAACATACACCGCATATTCCTTACGTCACAAGCTATTCGCCACCAAACACTCAAGACCATATAGCACATCCAGGTTAAAAGATACAAAAAATGGAATTTTTGCTGCAGTACCAAGGTCATATACCAGGGGGCCCAAAATTGACCTTGACCTTTGTGTTCTTAAGACCTACCCTCATACCAAATATCTTCGTAATCCATGCAGAGGTTCTTGAGTTATGCTGGCCACAAATATCCAGAAACACTAACCGACAAACAGACACACACACACACACATACACACACACACACACACACACACAGACACACACACACAGACACACACACACAGACAGACACATACACACACACAGACACACAGACAGACACATACACACACACACACAGACACACACACACGCAGACACACACATACACACAAAGACACACACAGACACGCACACACACACACACACACACATACACACACACACACACACACACACACACACACACACACACACACAGACACACCCAAAACTATATCTCCATTTTTCATGAAGATAACAACTGTAGCCAAAGTCAGGAACAGGTTGCTGTTCGAAAAATTCACTTGGCTTATTTCAAGACCACTGAAAATAAAGATATTGTTGAAAGGTGAAATTTGAAACCTTTGACCCACTTTAGGCAGAATTTGCATGTTCCAGCTGAGTTACCTGCTGTTGAAAGTTACAGGACCTTGAAGTAGAACAGAGAACACTGAACCCACTTACACCAAACACCTTTGTAAGAGTCATTTACCTGTGGGTTGTCACCTGTATAGATCATGACTTGTGACCTGTTAAAACCAAGAGGCCTAGGGAAAAAAAATGTTGTCAGGTCACATGACCGACCAACCCTAGCAAAAACCTGCCCACCATAGACTTCTAAATTGGGTCATTGCTAAAGCCTAAACTAAAGGGTAGGGGTACAGAAAATTTAGGTCCAGGTACGGTCCAGGTCCAAAGGATCAGGTCCAGGTCCGCACCTGAAGCTGGACCTAATTGTTTACAAATGGGCAATACTCAAAACAATGGTCCCTTTTGCTACAAAGGAAAGTGTTTGGTGGAGTGTCCCATCTTCACGTTAACAATGCAAACTGTCTCTGTTATTAAAAATGACTTTAAGAATTACCAATTAATTTACTTGTGCTCGTCTGATGTTTATCTGTGTAGCTATTACAATATGATCAAAGTACATGACGTTGAAATTGCCGGTATTTGCTGGATGTCAGTTTTACATTGCTAAAATGTAATCATAGGATCATTTCACTCAAAATCTGTAGAAGAAAAGATTATCCCTACGTAGCTACCGATGTAATTTTTCAATACCAGGTCTCGAAATTCATTTTTGGGATTAGGTGCACTTTTTCACATTTTGGGTGCACCGCTTAAATTTAAGTAATAACCTAATAATAAAACTTAGTTGCAAGCTATCAAATTCTTAAACAAGTACCATGACAGACATTTTTATTATCTTTCTAACACTTAGATGTCAAGAATATGATATATACTAGTGTACTTGGATATCTTTACATACATAAACGTAAGGAAATATTTGGGTGCACCCACAGAAAATGATCGGGTGCACAACTCCAATTTTTGGTGCACCTGGGTGCACATGCACCCAGTATTTCGAGCCCTGAATACCCTAACCGGAAACAAGACATTTTTCGTTCCTTGGCCTTTGCAACACAGATATCTGAGGAATGATGTGTTTTTGAGTGTCCTGAGAAGTGCAGATGTCAGCATGTGACTCAGGTTGGGTGATGTGATTTTGAGTGTCCTGAGAAGTGCAGATGTCAGCATGTGACTCAGGTTGGGTGATGTGATTTTGAGTGTCCTGAGAAGTGCAGATGTCAGCATGTGACTCAGGTTGGGTGATGTGATTTTGAGTGTCCTGAGAAGTGCAGATGTCAGCATGTGACTCAGGTTGGGTGATGTGATTTTGAGTGTCCTGAGAAGTGCAGATGTCAGCATGTGGCTCAGGTTGGGTAATAAGTGGTGATGGCTGCCCCACCTGTATAAACACATGTAGGAGCTCTGCTGATGACTGACACCACACTGCTTCCGTTTGTAAACATGTTGTGTCTGGTGCATGGACTGGTACACTTCTGCTGAGGGGATTGGAGGAGCGAGACAATTGTTTTGTTGTTGTTATTGGTTGAGCTTTGCAGCCAGGGGCTTAATTGTGAGGAGCTTACAATACGAACGATCTAGACACAGTTTTTCCCGATCTCGGCGAGCCGACAACCTCTCGCCAACAGCTTTTTTTCAGCGTCTAGATTGAACTGCAATATCGCCATAAAGATATTGGCAGGATTTCTCCCGAAAGGTCCGGAGCATTCGCCCGATAGCTTAGCAGGGGTCACCGACAGCTTCCGCGCGCGTGTAGATGCGTCCCGACTTCGGGAGGGCTCATTAGCATATAACACGGGCTCATTAGGCTATATAGCTGTTTATGACTGCAAGCGCCACGGGTGTCCCGCGGCCAATGTTCCAGATCCCTCCCGACATCTCCACAGATATCAGCAAAAACTGTGTATAGATTGGGCCTAAATTGCAAGGGTCTGGAGTGGCGGCCATTTGGCGATTAGGTGACCTTGATATGACAGCAATTGCCCCAAGACAATATGGAAAACAATAGTTTGTTGCTTTGTTATGTTTTCCTTGAAATATTATCGAAAACTAGAGAGGCGACATTTTCGTGAAAATGCATAATGTTTCCCTTGGAGCAATTTGACCTAGGTAGTAGCCATATGTAGTGATCTATCTGTCTCATAAGAAGTGTTGTGTAGGTATGGTTTTATGTATATATATATGTATATATATATATATATATATATACATGTATATATACGTATATATATATGTGCGTGTGTGTGTGTGTATATATATACATATATATACACATACATATACATAGATACATCTCTCTCTTTCTATATATATATGTGTATGTATATGTATGTATATATATATATATATATACATATATGTGTACATACATGTATATACACGTATACACACACATATATATATATATATATATACATACATATACATATCTCTCTCTATATATATATATGTATGTATATGTAAATATATATATGTATGTATGTATATATATATATATATATATATATATATATATATATATATATATATATATATATATATATATATATATATATATATATACGCATATACATATGCATATACATATGCATATACATATATATATATTGGACAGGTTTTGTGAGTAAATGGAAGAATTTTGGAGGGGCGAAATGTGGTATGTTGGTAATAGGACTTGCTGTTGTTACACTTTTGTTTGAGGAGACAACAGTTCTGAAGTTATGGTACATTTCGGATTGAAGTATGCGTTTTCTCATGTGGGTATGACCTGAATAAAATAGAACACGGTGTATTCTGCATCATCCTTGGTTCCAGCCGTGCTGCGGGTCGGATTACTCTCGGGTCTTTGGGTGATCCTTCCTGTGGTTGGGGTGGTAGCTGGGGTGATACGGCTATATATATAAGACACGTGTGTGTGTATTGTATATATATATATAGATAGATAGATACATGTTGTCAGAAGAATGACAAAGAGACAATGTTATAGTTCAGAGAATGTATTTGAGAATGTTGGAAATAAATGGAAAGGCTGATTTTGTAGCTAGGGTCCTTGTCATGGTGAGTCCAGCTGCTAGTAGTGCTGCTTTGTTGCGTTAGTGATGTTGGACTGTGTCGTTGTACAGAAGTGGCTTTCTGGGCTGGTTGATAGTCCTGCAATGGAAAGATGATATGTGCATGAGATGAGTTGTCAGATTATGTATTTTTATGTTGTTCCCACATACAAACCCCATGTTTACTCTTAAGTCCCAAATAAACATACCCCCCGGAAAATGACCAAATTACCATGTAGATTGTGTAGGTGGTATGACTGGTAACCAGGAGCCAACAGTGCTTTGAAAGTCAACAATTTTCAAATAGAAAAAATTGACATGATATATGAATTTTGTACTCGGAAGGTGAAGCAATTAATGTAAAATCATTTCAAGTACTTTACCATATCAGTTAGCAATGTTGAAAAATTGGGCTAGCTTCCCCGATATGACTCCTAACCAGGAGCAACAGTGATTTGAAAGTGAAGAATTTTCAAATAGAAAATTTACATGATATATGAATTTATCATTTAATTGCAAGTACTGAAGCATATATGTTTTAGACATTACCACCAATGAAAACACACATCAACATTCCCAAAGTTTGTTGTGAGAGGTCATCTATAAAAGTAGTTCAACATTCAGAATCTGACGATAATTTTTGAAAGTCAACAGTATGAAAATATATCTGTTTTGAGACTTGAAAGTAGTACTACGTTGTGGCATGCATGACCCGAAGTGACATAAATGTCGGGCATGGATTGATGTGTACGAAGTTTCCTTGCTTTACAAGCTGTGTAAGTGCCTTTTTTTATGGCGGCGAGAGTTGAAAAACTGAACGCTAAAATTCAACATGGCGAAGTCTAGCTCATTTGCATGATTGTGACTGACTTTGTTTGCTCACCATGCCAACGCCCGATCCCCAACGGCTGACTGCCCATATAAGGGCAAGCTCATTAATATGTAATAAGTAGGGCGGGTAATACCGCCGGCAAAAGGGAAGGAAAGCAGAGTACAGTCAGGAATAAATGACTGACGGTACTCTGCTGTAGGAGAATGCAGTATGAAAATATATCTGTCTTGAGACTTGAAAGTAGTACTACGTTGTGGCATGCATGACCCGAAGTGACATAAATGTCGGGCATGGATTGATGTGTACGAAGTTTCCTTGCTTTACAAGCTGTGTAAGTGCCTTTTTTTATGGCGGCGAGAGTTGAAAACCTGAACGCTAAAATTCAACATGGCGAAGTCTAGCTCATTTGCATGATTGTGACTGGCTACTTGCGGGCTTTACCGCTGGCCGTAAATTTTACGCTTGCGGAAATTTTGTGAACATCGACGAATTTGCGTCTCCAAAAT